>NC_053492.1:110849063-111076563 GCF_905171775.1 Rana temporaria
CCTATCGGCTTTTTGGACCTCACAAATATAGTGGTGTTCGATATCTAACTTATTGTTAGTTTCCTATATGTTAGTGTAGCTAGGTCCTATAAAGATGTAACACTACCCTATAGAAGCCACTGGATAGGATGGGTCCTTTGTACATTGTCTTTACCATTTCAAGAACTTCCACCCCTCTGACATACCAGGTTGAGTGTAGCAACATACAGTATCACAGGAAATCACTGAAAGTAATACTTAGTACCCAATAGTAGTGCTTTATCGAAGAAAACAGGCACCAACCAGGTAGTAAAGGCAAACTTAATATATATTGTCACCCAATATAGTTGCTAACTAGGCAAGTGTGACATGGATTAACCACGATAATAACATCATTTAGCATACAAAATGATTAACAGTAAGAACTACTGTAAATATAAGATATTCTTTGGCATCAAGATCAGATCAATTACAGCAGTGAGCAGTAGAAAAGTTGAATCTACTGAGTGCTGGAACTATACTGCCAGAGTGCATTTATGGCAGCAATGCTAGTCCTAGATCGACTGGGCATGCATTGTCCAAAATAAAATGAGTATGGAAATGGTGGGGGCAGGGGAACAAAGGAGGCTTGCAGAATAATTATTACGGGACGGCAGCCCTTTGTGATGTTCTTCAGTGTCTATTATTGGTGCCCTTTAAGAGCGTTGGTGCATTCAACAACAGTCCCAGTTAACTTGCATGTTATATACTGTAGGTACAGTATAGTCTCAGCACAAGTGCAAGATAGATGTGATTCAGATGAGTTAAAGGATCGGTATAATGTGGTATAGGGTTGGTATAGGTACAGTCTAGGTTTGGAATACGTGTGCTATAGTGCGCAGCATGGGTGCTGTATGGATTGGGTACACTTGGTGACCTAATCTGAGTGGCTCAGTCCCTGCTAGCAGTATTAGCAATGGGCGAAAAGCCATCTCTCCAGTCCCTGGGATGCATTAGTACCCTCTCGCTGTAGAAGGTTGAGCCACCTCAGTCTCTCCCCAAAAGCCTCCGGTGATCATTGCTGGGATGCAGAGGGTGAGTGGTGCTGTAATGTGGGCAGTGCTGTGCTGCTCCTGGGTGTCCTCACTCCCAGTCTCAGATTTCCTCTGGTATGGTCTCCAGCTGGCAAACAAATATTCAGACAAAGTCACGCTCTCTAACTCCCTCAGTGCCAGGAGGAAGAACTTTTCCTGGGCAGTTTAATAAAAATCCTCTCTCCACTCCTCCTACTGCATTTTGGGATCTGTATATAACTATTATAGTGTAGCCATTATATAGCTGCTGTTTCAAACTACAACTCCCAGGATTCTCAGCACTCTGCAAAGTGGTCTATGGACTTTATTGGCTTTAGCTCTCCCCCTGCTGGCCGGAGAAGGATGGGGCAGCATAGCATCAGTATCTCAGCAGAGGTAGAGACAAAAAAGGGTGGTGCCTCAATCTCTAATATTGCTGTAGCATACCACCTGGCTGCAGAGATAACTCATTTGCCATGTAGTGCCCATTATAAAAAATATGACTAGAGTTGAGCATTGGATATGTATAAAAGGGCAGTTTCAGGTCAAATAATAACAGACTTATTATGTGTATTGCTGCTAGACCAGTGGACATCAACCTTGTCCTCAGGGTAGACTAACAGGCCAGGTTTGCAAGATAACTGGAATACATCACAGGTGATATCATTTGCTGCTCAGTGATTGCAGCATTCTAGTCATTGTTGTTCTGCCACTGACTTGTGCATTTTGGAAAAATAAGGATGTCACAGAGTTCAGTTCAGCTTCCTATCCTCTTTATTCAGTTTGGGGTTCACTGAACTTTATTATTGTCAATGTGCAAGTGTATCATGGTATTGAGTGAACTTGGAGGTTACAATTAAAGCATATGTCAAGGCAAAAAAAAACAAACATATTTAATAATCTCTGGAATACACTGAAATTCTTCCATGTTTTATCCCTTGTTTTAAACATGCTGCAAGTACAGAAATATCACCGTTGGCACACCATTTTTGTATGCTCCTTTAGGCCGGATTTACACTGGTGCACTGCGGTGTGGCTGCAGCGCAGGTATAACCATGGTACTCACGTGTTTTGCCCACGGTTTTAGCCGCAGTCCCATAACTTCTATTAGGTCGTGTGTCTTAGCTGCACTTTCTGAGAGAGCACCAAAGATTCAGCAGGCAGGACGTTTGGTGTGCTTTCAGAAAATGTGGAAAAAATGCACAACCTAATAGAACTTTATAAGGCCGCGGCTAAAAGGGCAGGTAAAACGCACAGAAAACATGGATATACCCGCACTGCTGCCCAACCACCACAGTACACCAGTGTGAACCCGGCCTTATTCCTTTTTGACATAATAACATAGCTCTGAATTCCAAAGCCTGTTGTGTCAGCCATGCCTACGTCATTTCTGATGGGTTACAATGGAACATAGACTACTCATTCCCATCTTCATAACCATGGCTTGTGCACAAGGCAGAGAGAACAGAAAGTTACCCACTTACATGATTTATGGCAAAATCCACAGGTATTTTTTGCACTTATAAAACAGATATTACAAGACACCATCAATGGTATATTTAGCAGACCAAAAGGAAGCAAATAAGTTCATTGTTAGAGTACAGATTAAAACCCAGAGATCCATTTTTAACCTTCTATACTTTCCTAAAAATAATTTACTGAGTACATAAAAACAAGATTATATTTGATTGTATGGTAAAGTATGAAATCATATCTGAGAAAAGGTTGACAAGCCTTATATGAATGCAATTCACTATTCATTCTGTCTATCCATGTCTCAGAATGACATTTACCAGACTGCTTAGTGCCATCAAAGGCAGCATTCATCAGAGAGTTTTAGTCTTCATTGATTTATTTTATTTAATGTGTACAGTGATCATTCACATAAATTATGAAACAAAAAAAAACTGCAGGCTGAGAAGCAAAAACAGTATGTTAACCCTGTAACTTTACAGGCATACATATAATATGCATTTGGGTAATGCATGAAATAGTTTCCAATGTGAACAGTATAAGAAGCTGCATATAATGGATTGGAGTACATCAAATACCATTATATTAAATATTAAAGGTAACATTTCCACCATTTATTTTATGTTTCTCTCTGTGATCCCATTGTGGATTTTTTTTTCTTTCTGTAAAACCAGGACAATACATGAAATGATTAGCACAGTTTTCAATGGGATAATAAGATGCAGACATCACTTAAAACATTGTCAGACCCACCCTATGGGATTGTGTATATAGGATTGTATTTTACCCCCCTTTTATTGGTTGAGTAAACCCTCACACTACTAAAAATTAATTTTTGTTTTTGTAAAGTGGAATTAAACTTTAAAAAAGTGCTTCTCCTTGCTTGTCATTGCTAATGTACATTAAGCCGTGCATGTACAGCTCAGTGTACATTTACGCCACCGCTCTGTGCCGCGATGTTGTGACTCCGGTGCACATTTGCAGTAGTAACATCATTGTTGCCTGGCTAGTCAAGTGATCGCAGTGTCCGGAAGAGAAAATGGAAGCACCGTAAAAAGTTGAGAGCACCAACATCACAGAGCTAGAAGGGATCGTTTGGCAGGCACATCTGCCATAATGTGCCAATGTGTGGTGCATACTAGACATGTGCATTTGTTTTCGTCCAAATGCATTTTCATCCGAATTTGGGGTATTTTCGTTATCGTTTTAACAAAGAATCCGAAATCCGAAAGATCCGACATAAAAAAATGCTTTATTTTCATTTTCGTTGCTACAACAGTTCGATATAGATAGGAGATTCGACATGACGCTGACAATAGCAATCTGTGTCTATCGAACCTGTGGTTGAATGTGCCTAACCTTACTCTATTAGTCCAAGATTATTCTACATAGAGAGGAAAGATTCGACATGGAGAGAAAAGATTCAACATTATAGAGACAGTGTTGGGGTAGACCATTCGACATGAACGACGGAGATTCGACGAAGCAGAAAAAAACATACAACCGTAGAATCTGTCATTGAAGGCTTAGCCCAGGTTCACACTGGGCTGCGGGAGTGAAGCCGATTTCACTCCCGCTGGCAGTCCCGATTTCGGCCGCGATTTCAGAGACATCTGTGCAGGTTTCTGCACAGATGTCAATGTAAATCGTGGCCCGAAATCGAAGAAAGTAGTACAGGAACTACTTTTTGAAATCAGTGCAGCGCCGCCGACTTGAGATGCGATTTGACATGTCAAATTGCATCTCAAATTGTACCAATGTGAACCAGGCCTTATGGTGTCTGTCGGAAGTTCTAAGAAGATTCGACAAGTAGCTAAACTGTACGACGCCGCAATCGTACATTTCCGGCCAAATGCTCGGCCCATAGGCTATAGAAAAATTCGAATGTTTGTTGACTAGTAATAATAATTTATAAATATAATTATTACTAGTGTCATACAACATTAGAATTCTTCTATAGCTTGTAGGCGGAACATTCGACTGGAAATGTACGATTCGACGTACAGTTTAGCTGCTCCGTCGAATCTTCTTAGAACATGCGACAGACACCATAAGCCTTCAATGACAGATTCGACCTTAATTAATTCGGATTTTTGGACGAATGCATTTTTTAACGAAACAAGATAAATAAAAACAAATTTCGGGAGCAACTAAATAAATGTATTTTTCGGCCAAAAACGAAATTCCGAAACAACATATTTCAATGTCTATTGCATACTAGTACAATATGGCATAAAGCACACAGGGGCCAGTTCAAACGAAATTTTAGACAGGTTTTAAATTATAGATGGACACTAAAATTATTGTTAGTGTAATGCCAGGTACACGTTTTTAATGACGTGAAAAATTTCTTTTTTTTTAATGTAATTAAAAAACGATCGTGTGTGGGCTCCAGAACATTTTTCGCGACGTAAAAAATGGGCATTAAAAATTTAGAACATGCTCTAAATTTTCGCGTCGTTTTTCACGTCGTGAAAATTTATCGTGTGTAGGCTTTAACGACGGGAAAAAAACATGCATGCTCAGAAGCAAGTTATGAGACGGGAGCACTCGTGGTAAAACGAGTGTTTGTAATAGAGATAGCACATTCGTCACGCTGTAACAGACTGAAAAGCACGAAGACTGAAAAGCGCGAATCGTCTCTCACCAAACTTTTACTAACACGAAAGCAGCTCAAAGGGTGGCGCGATCTGAATGAAACTTCCCCTTTATAGTGCCGTCGTATGTGTTGTACGTCACCGCGCTTTGCAATCGTGTGTAGGCAAGGCAGGCTTGACAAGCATCACGACGAAAAAAACGTCGTTTTTTCTAGACCATTAAAAATGGTCGTGTGTACGCGGCATAAGTCTTTTATGTGCAGTTTTACCTGACAGTAAAGAAAATAAAATAGTAATATTATGCTTTTATGTTTTTTCGTGTCCGGCCCCCCCGAGCCCCCATATAACTTACCTGAGCCCTGAATTTCCATGGACACGATCCCGCATCGCTCTCTCCACGGCTTCATGGCTCTTCATTGGATAGATTGATAGCAGCGCAGCCATTGGCTCTCACTGCTGTCAATTAAATCCAATGAGCGGCCACCGGGTGGCAGGGCCGAGTCATACACTCGGCGGCTATGGATGACGAGTGTATGTGACGGGAGTGCACCGCAAGGTAACTCCCTCGGGAGAGAGCTTCCAAGAGGGGGTTGTCTATTGCTGGGAGGAGCAGCGAGAGCCGCCGTGGGACCCCAGAACAGGAGGATTGGGGCCACTCTGTGCAAAACGAACTGCACAGTGGAGGTAAGTATGACATGTTTGTTATTTAAAAAAACCTTTACAATCACTTTTTAAACAATGTTGTTTTTTTATAAAATGAAAGATGGATACAGGATGGGTTTTCAAAGCTGTCTGTAACGTATTATTTGGGAGCACTTAAATATGTTTATAAAGTCTGTAAAGTGATTTGACCACTATTTGAAAATTAGCAGGGAGGCAAAAGTAAAAAAAAAAGGTTTAAAAGGGTAACTCCACTTCTGTGGGGGAAAAAAATTGAAAATAAAGAAAAAATAATATAATGCATATACAGTTGAACCTCGGACTACGAGCATAATCCGTTCCAGGAGTATGCTCATAATACAAAGTACTCGCATATGAAAGCGAGTTTTCCCATTAAAGTCAATGTAAAATAATTTGTTCCGCAATGACTTCAATGGGATGCAATACCGAATGTGGCCAGAGGTGGGGGGGGGGGCACCAGAAAGTGCCAAAAATGACCGAAAAGGCCGGATGTCACTTTGGCTTGTTTCCTTGCGCCCCCGTACCTCAGGCCAAATGAGGTACTGCAGGCCAATGTTCGGCTTTTCTCGGCTCCTGCGCCCCCGTACCTCAGGCCAAATGAGTTACTGCAGGCCTATTTTCGGCTCTGCTCGGCTTCTGCACCCCCATATCTCAGGCCAAATGAGGTACTGCAGGCCTATTTAGCTTGAATACTGCTCGTCTTGCGAGTCAACACTCGCAAACCGAGTCAGAATAAAAAATAAAAAAAAGTTGCTCGCAAATTAAAACACTCTCAAACCAAGTTACTCTTAAACCGAGGTTCCACTGTAATTGCGAAACTAATCATTTTGTAATCGAATGTTATTAAAAATTACCTTTCCTTTTCAATCTGCAGCCAATGTAGTTTTCTGAGAATACATTGCAATATGGCTATCTGGAGTTTTCTGTACACAAAATGTATACTGACCACTCCCCAGAAACATCAATTCCTGCTTGTGTGATTGGTTCACCAATTTTCCCAGAAGTCTGCCTAAGATACAAGTCAGATTTCAGGCATCCCTTGCAACAAAAATGTCATTTTTTGAGAGATACTTTCCACACCTAAAAGTTAATCATGAAACCACTCCCATTAGACTCATTTAGAACAGAGGCACAGACAAACACATGGATTTCTTCAGAATAACAAAAGGTAGGAATCTACAACAACGTTTGTTATAATCTTTGCAATGTACATTGATCAGCCAGAGTGTAATGTTTTTTTCTCAACAAAAGTGAAGTTACGCTTTAAGATTTTGGATTTTTTATTTTGTCTGTTGTACAAGCGTTGAATCTACAAATCCATGGCCAACCACCATTTGTAATTTTCAACTGGCTTATTTGAGTGGGAGAGCTGTTGAGTGGCAATTCATTTTTTTTCCTCTTAGCTCTCACATTCTAACACTTCTACTATTTATTCATTTTTTTGTAATTTATTACATTGAGAGACATGTACCAGCAGCGTACATCATTGTAGTTGATACATTGCAGGGCTGAGAATTTTTGTGACGTAAAGATTTTTAGGTAGATATGCACACTCAACGCTGGCTACTACTGGCAGGCACAAAATGGAGCATTCTGATATAGGCATCATGCTAAATGAGTTTGCTGCAATGTGTTGGAAGGTGAATGAAAGTTATTAAAGAATCCTCATGTAGGCAGAGGAAAGTGTGAATTTGTGGACAAGTCATCATTTAAGACTTTGCAATGACATCTAATGTAACTCTTGGATCGCTGTAACGGTGTGATGGGTAGTTTTTAGTTTAACAGGTGGTTAATAAAGAATACAATGATTTTGATGATGGTATGCAGATTTCTTAAAGTTTGGGAATTTACTGATCAAATGCGTAATATAGCAGGATATTTTTCTCCAAGATATTCCTTTAGTGTGATTTTCTGCCCGATTTCCACCAAGCATTTTGTGTCATCGCCGAAGAGGAGATCATGGTCTCCTGTGGACTCAAACATCTGAAATATGTGCCTTTGGAATGCATTTCTTCCATACAATGACTGCAGAGACACAACAATATGTAAAAGTGGGAATATCAATATGAAGACAGTATAATTTAAAATACACATCTTTTGTATCCTTGAATCCTATGGCTATGCATCACATACAAGCCTGGCACTGAACTAAGAGTAAAACCAGGTTAGTGGCTAAATCAAAACATAACAACATAGTAGCAGTAGTAATAATTAATACTAGTAGTGTTTTCTATGTATAAAAATTATGAAAGAACGTAGTCATAGTAATTTCTAAAAGTCTATGCCAAATATTACAAAAAAAAACAAATATACACAGGTCACCCATCACTAGATTGCAAGGTTGAAAAAAGGGACCCCAGTCATCTATGATCCCTTACACATATTTTTGTTTAGGTTAAAAAAAAAAAAAAGAGTATTCATGAACGGTATACCGTATTATCTAACTTCAACTTTTCACTAATATGTGAAAAGCTGCCTTAACTCTAATCACAAAAATAGTGTTTTTCTACCTTAATAAGACCAGGGCCCAGTAGAATTCTAACAAATCCTTTCTCTCTTCAACCGTAAAAACATTATACTCATACAGGGGAACTCTGTAGTAGACTTGGTGGCCTTATAGGAGATAAGATTTCTGGAGAGAGCTGGGGTCAACTGTGGGGGCTGGGATCTTTGAAGGGATCTGGCGGTCTCTTCAGAAAGCTGGGGGCTTTGCAGGGGCACTGGGGGGGGGGGGCAGAGGGCACTGCATGAAGTTGTGGGGCACAGTGGGACACTGCTGGATGTTGGAGTCACTATGGGAGACACTGCAGGGGGCTGGAGGCAGGGCTATCTTAATGCATTGGCATCCCTGGGCACGGCCCATGGGCCCAGGGTACTTGGGGGCCCCATGAAAATCTTGCATTACATCATACTTGAAAACTGTCCCGGATTTGATGGGACAGTCACGCTTTTTATTAAGCTGTCCTTTCCTCGACCTATTTCTAAATTTCTTTCCTCTTTGTCTACTTGCCCTTCTTCTGGGCCACTCAACCTAGCCATACCATTGATTCATTGGTACCCCGTTAGATTTGTATGTCAGTCGAGACTTCTGGGTATGGTACGAACCCCTTACTGTCTTGTTGCTACCTGCACTCCTGCCTTAGTTTTCTTTTTTTACTTCCCTGGGTCCTGGTCGCAGCAGGTTCCCATTGGGGCGTCCAGGCCGAGGGTAGCCTCTACCCGACGCAGGTGACCATTGTATACTTTTATTTGTACCACCAACGTGCCTATGAAGTAATCATTTGTACACACTTGTTTGTATGGTATGGAAATGTACATGTTTTACATTTTACAGATCGGGCTACTCTTTGTTGGGTGCTTGATCTGATGTCTTTTGTTTTCTGTTATACTTTCTGAGATTATAATAAATAATTATTGAACCTATTAAGCTGTCCTGGGATGGCCGTGTTCTGTGCAGCTTTCTGGAACCTGTACTGTGCTCTCCTGATCCCAGTATTGTGCCCTTCTGCCTCCCCCCCTGTACTGTGCCCTTTGTGTTGATTAGTCTTTCACTTATGGCATGTTTAATTGTCTAAAATCGAGTTTATTGAACGTACTAATAAATATATGTTTAGTTCTATCAACTATTTATACTTTTTCTTGGAAGCAGGTGCGTAAATTGGGGCAGGCTGGTAAGGGCGCCACTGCATTACTTTGCCCAGAGGCCCATGATGCTATTAACACAGCCCTGGCTGGAGGGGCTCTCAAGGAGCCTGTGGGATATTGAGGGGCATTGCAGGCCACTGTGGGAGGTTGGGTGGCACTGCAGGAGGTTAGGATATCTGCAGCTTATGAGGAAGGAGGCTGCGGCCCAGCAGTGGGCCACGGCCCAGTGGTTGGAAACCACTACTGTAAAGGAATACGTTTTAATAAACTAAAGACAATTGGGATTGCTAAATGCTGTTGGTTGTAGACATAATTTCCTAGTGCAGAACAAAACAATTAAGCTGATTCCTGATTGGATGCAGTAGACACCAGCTTTGATAAATCTAGCCTGAAGCTTGTCATAGCATATTCCTACCTGTTGATTTTTCAGAATTCCTGCAACAAAGTCCCCATTTTTAGGCAGAGTGAAAATAATGCCAGGTGGAAGCTCCGCAATATTGCACTTCTTGTATTCACTGACAGGGACACGTGAGCCATCAGGACACAACAACTCAAAATCGCCAGATTTCAGGTCTTTTGCCCAATTTTCAAGGTTATTACCTGGATAGCAAGAATATCATTAGCATATAAAGGCTAGAGATACTAGATATATACCCTAACTTAAAGAGGAACTGCAGTCTGCTCACATAATTTGTAATAAAAACATCTTTGCCATTATGAAGCTTCCCTCCAACCACTTTGCATATTATTTTCTATATACTGTGATTCTGTACTGGCCAATTATGCTGCAGAATTCTCCCTCGACTTAGTCTGGCTGCAACCATTTTAAATATGGGCAGCTGAAGCTGCTGCCTGTTCACTTCCTGAATTTACACAGAGGCACACATCCAGCTCTGCAGCTTACATTTGCCCTCTTATGACTAATCCCTCCTCCATTTCTGGAAAACTCTCACAAAAGGTGAGAGATGTGCATGATGCCATAAGCCTAGGCTTTTTACCAGACAAGAAACAGGACGTGGGCTGTATAAGGTATTTACTGGCAGAAAAAAAATATTTTACTATCCAAAGTTAAAGCAAGGGCAGAAGATTTAATAGAACAAAAAATGACTGAATGTTCACTTTAATGACATTCAATTTGCTATAGCACTGTGGGGTTGATTTACTAAAATAAGAGTGCAAAATCTGGTGCAGCTGTGCATAGAAACCATTCAGCTTCCAGATTTTTTGTCAAAGCTGATGTTAGAAGCTTATTGGCTACTATGCACAGCTGTACCAGATGTTGCACTTTCCAGTTTTATTAAATCAACACCTGTGTATACTAAAGCATTGCCATTTTTGTCGATAAAATACTTTTGTTGTATCTTGGTGCTGCTGATTATTTGCAGCCTTTCCGCAGCCAATTTCTGTCTACATTACCTCCAGCAAAGGGGTTGATATACTAAAAGGCAAAAAGACTGTGCACTTTCCAAAGTGCAGTTGCACTCTGCAAGTGCAGTTTCTCCAGAGTTTAGTAAATGAGGTAAAGCTTCACTTTGCAAAGAATACCCAATCACGTGCAATGAAAATTAAGAAGAAAAAAAAACAGCCTTTTTGCTTGCATATGATTGGATGATGGAAATCATAAGAGCTTTTCCTCATTTACTAAGCTCTGGAGCATTTGCTCTCGCAGAGTGCAACTGCACTTTACAAAGTGCATAGTCTACAGGCATGGGCGTCCGCTGAAATTTTTTCAGAGGGGGGCGCTTCCGCAGCGGTGATACACATTTAACCCTTTCTTCAAACGCTAGCAGGGGTTAAAAGCGTCCCACTAGCGGCTGAATAGCGCAGCTAAAACGATGGTAAAGCGGCGCTTTACCGATAACGCGGCCAGTCTGCAGTGTGAAATAGCTATTGAGATAATTCAGCTTCACTCCATGCCCATATAAATATAGCCTAGAGAATGTACAGACCCCCCTTCAGCACAGATCCCACCTTCAGCACAGACCCCTCCATTCAGCACAGACCCCCCATTCTGCACGGACCCCCTCCATTCAGCACAGATGGACCCCCCCTTCAGCACAGCCCCCCATTCCGCACAGACCCCTCCATTCAGCACAGACCCCCCCTTCAGCACAGATGGACCCCCATTCAGCACAGATGGACCTCCCCTCCCCCATCCCATTCAGTACCTCAGATCAGCCATCAGCATGGCTGGGTCACAGCAGGTTCCCTCCCCCTATGTACACATAAACACTGGAGGGGGAGGCAGCTTCACTCTGCTCGCTGTGTCTGTGTGACATCCTGCCCGAGACCACTCAGACAGCCCGCGGCCGCGAGACTCTTCAACACCTTCTTGATTTTCTAGGGGGGGTCAATTGCCCCCCCATTGCCCTATGGAGCGGACGCCCATGTCTACAGGCATACCCCGCTTTTAAGGAAACAATGGGGTTTATTTACTAAAGCTGGAAAGTGCAAAATCAGGCTCACTTCTGCATAGAAACCAATGAGCTTCCAGGTTTTATTACCAGGCTTAATTGAACAAGCTGGGGTTAGAGGCTCCTTGGTTTCTATGCAGAAGTGAGCCTGATTTTGCACTTTGCAGCGTTAGTAAATAAACCCCATTGTGTACTTATAAGTGGAGTATGCCTGCATTTTCCTTTAGTAAATCAACCCCAATGTCTGCATGACGTTTCTCCATGTCTGCAATTTGTAGTTGTAGTCTCCATTGGAAACCCATGTGTCAGGATGACAATGCAGGAGCATAATTTGGAGACAGGGACGCTCGACCCTCCATAACAGGGAGTACCTGAACAAGAACCTTCATGGCAGGATCACCATATAGCATTTTAATGAAAGCTGCGGATTAAAAAAATATATTCTCATGTTGTAGTGATTGGGTCTAATTTTAGATGGATAGGTAGTGTTATTGAAGAAATGGTCATGATCTCATTCATGCCTGATGTGCTGAAATTAATAAAGGTCACCAAGAAGAGGAGGAGGGAGCAAACAGCTTTAGACCGTGTGTGTTTGTGCATACTCCACAGAAAAGGTGGTCAACATAATAACAAGGTTGACCTCAACTCATCTAATAAAATGTCTGCATCATATTAAATATATAGAGTAGCCAAAGAATTATCACTTACCGTCTGTGTTCTCAAATACAGTACTATGCTTTGCAACAGCCACACCTCCCATTTCCACTAGACACCTAAAACCAATGCACACATTTTGCATTACAATAGGCTTTATATGTTTTTTTTTTTTCTTAAACAAAAGTTTTTATTGAACAGAAAAGAAAAGTCATTATTACATGCGGAAATGGTCATTGATTTTTCAACATGATATCTCTGTGTTAGACTGGGGGAAAATCTGGGAGTCCACCTCCAAAATCTCCCGATGTGTCACTCATAAAGAAACGGCATATAAAGTTTTATTACTCTGGTATAGAACCCCAGAAATTTTACATGCGCAGAAGTCGTCGGTCCCCAATCATTGTTGGAGATGTAAGAAAGCAGTTGGCTCCCTTTTTCATATATTCTGGGATTGCTCCCTGATCGGCCAGTTCTGGTCCCAGATTCAGTCACTCCTGGAGGTATTGTTTGAGGTCCCTGTTCCACTGAATCCCATGCATTACTTGCTCGGACTACCCTTCACAGGCTTAACCAAGCATAAGAGGAGGCTGATGGCATTTATATTATTGGCAGCTAAGCGAGCTATTCCCAGGATGTGACTTTCCACTTCCCCCCCTACATTCACACTGTTCCTCTCTATCATGGCGGAGATCCGCAGAATGGAACATCTAACCGCATTAGTTGATGATTCCCCTAAAAAAAATATCAAGATTTGCCAACTGTGGGATGACTAGGAGTCTGGTCCAGAGGTAGATAGCTCTAGTTGATAATTCGCTGCTGTATTGAATTTGTATATACTTGACTTCGGGTTCAGTGATGCCTTTGTAACGAAAAGGATGTTTTATTTTTTCATTTTGTTTTTGTTTATTTTGCTGTCCATCTTTAACGTACCGTTTGCTATTTGATAATGCTTACGTTCTTTTTGTGATATTTTCCTGTAACAGACAGTGTTTTCATCTGTTCTTTTGTTTTGTTGTTTTCTTTTTGTACTTTTTTCTTTTTTTTTTTACTTTGTACTACTTACTTGTATGTTGACATATGTACTGTATATGTTATATAAAAAACTTCAAAATAAACAATAAAAAAAAAAGAAAAGAAAACATATATGTTTAAAGGGGAGTTCCATCCATAAATATAACATTACATCAGTAGTTTTAAAAAAACTGATGCTTCATGATGCACACACTTAAGATGGCCCCAGTCAATTTCTATTTTATAAAGTGTCTAAATGCTGTAACAACCTAACAAAACGGACCTTAGTTTACAGACTAACTTTACTAGAATACATTAAGCTTGTGTATTACAGGGGTATTTATATTTAAAAAGTGAAATTGTGGCCGGAACTCCGCTTTAAAGTGTTTGTGACAAACATCTGGCAGAATATACAGCATCATATGCAGATATCACAAAACGTCATCTCTTTTCAATACATGCTATTATCATGAGACATTAAAACTGGTATCATCTTCCTTAGAGCATACATCATAGACTGTACTGTACTATTGCATTCTCCAATCCTCTCCCGCACACACAACAAGTGCGGAGACCAGGGGGGAGAGGAATTGCGACACACTTCTCCCCATTTAAACACAGGTTTCAGGAGCCTTAAGCCATCTATCCCAGATCTTGTCATACTTCGAGGGACATGCTCTATGTGAGTATATAAGTTTCTTCTAAGGCAGAGTATTATTAACTTCCACTATCCATGGTGAGAACGCTGGCAGGTTGGGCCTCATCCAAACTCTAGCAATAACTTTCCTTGCGGAAAACAGGGTTTCATTCAGGAATATTTTGGTAAATTTATCTAGCTCCGGTTCAGGGAATATACCCAGGAGACACGGCTTGGGCTGTAGTGTTACGACGGAGCCCATAGTATCAGGCATGAACCGTATCACCTGAGTCCAGAATGCCTGGATCTTGGAGCATTGCCACAGTAGGTGATAAAATGTACCTGTAGCTTGGTTACACATTGGGCAGTTGAAGGATTGGTCTTGTTTATACCTGGAGATTCTGAGCGGTGCGAGATATGATCGGTGCAGTATAAAGACCTGGTTAAGGCGGTCCGATAGCTTGGGAGAGACCAATTTACAGGTGTCACTCCACTCCTCATCTGCCACAAGCCACATCTCCCCTTCCCATCTATTTTTCAAGGCATATGCTGACGTGGTCACCTGGGGAAGTGATAGCATGCTATAGAATTGAGAAATATTTTTTTGGGGATCAGGGCATTTAATGGCTTTCATTAAGGGACAGTTGATAAGAGGGAGGTCAGCTGGAGAGAATTGTGTGCGAAAGGCGTGGCAGAGTTGTATGTATCTGAAGAACATTTGGTTTGGGAGTGCAAACTCAGATCTCAATCTGTCAAAAGTTTTTAATGTTCCATCGTGAGTAACATGTGACAGGTAAAATATACCTCTAGAACTCCACTCCTCACAGTCTGGGAGTGAGGGGAACTCTGGTAGAGCTGTATTATGCCACAAGGGAACATATTCATGAAGTATTGGTATGTTGAGCCTGGCTGAGACTGCAGCCCACACCCTTCTAAAATGATACAACAGGGACCTGCGATCGTTTGGCCTGCCTTCACTTCCTGCCCTCCCGACTATCGCCACAAAAGGATCCCCTGCGTTCTGCGACCACCCTGGGCACAGGAAATGAAGGAACCTATCTTTATCAGTCTTGTCAACATGGAAGAGCTGCCATAATTGGTCTGCCAGATAGTATAAATTAAAGTCGGGCAGAGGCGTGCTGGCAAGGTCAGTAGGGTTTTTAAGCTTGTGCCTACTGTTGCCCCATATAAATGGTTTTAGAATGGTTTCCATTGATTTGGAATACCTAAGCACCAAGTACAGGCTTTATAAGTTTATTAAAATATGAATTGTGTCTTGACATAAAAAATGGAGTTGGAATAATTGCTCAACAACCAAACACAAAACTCGTCCCTGTTTCATGTACATTTTATGCATGTCCTTGGGAAAAAATAGTTCTCTTTCCTGAGTAAACATTAATTCTAAACAATTTTCTAGCAGATAATACAGATATTATCCCATCTGTTCTCAGTCTCAGGCGTTCCTTGTTTACTGTATGCACTAACCATTATTGTGATGCTAAAATATATACCGTATTTATCGGCATATACCGTGCGCTAGCATATAGAGCGCACCCCAAGCTGAGAAGGGAAGTTTAGGGAAAAACTTACATTTTGGATGTCTTGCCCGGCATCCATCGGCGGCCTTGTCCGGCGTCCGTCTGCGGCCTTGCGCGGGGTCCATCCAGCCTTGTCGGTGTCCTTCTGCTGTCTTGCCCGGCGTCCATCCGCGGCCTTGTCCAGCGTCCGTCTGCGGCCTTGCGCGGGGTCCGTCGAGTCCATTGAGCCTTGTCCGGCATCCGTCTGCGGCTTTGGAGGTGCTCATCTGCACCTTGCCCGGGGTTGCAGCGTCGTGTGTTTGAATTTGGCACGCTATGCAGAGCCGGATTTCCTGCGCACTCGGCTTCTCTCAGCTCCTCTCGTGTGGCTGCGGGCGGAGCCGAGCGTGGCCGAGCCTAGCCGAGTGCGCAGCACACTCGGCTCGGCTCGGACAATGTCGGAGACAGCGGGGATCGGCGTATATCGCGCACCCACGATTTTCCCCTGATTTTAAGGGGAAAAAAGTGCGCGGTATACGCCGATAAATACGGTAATTTTCCCCTCTGAAGCGAAAATACACAATATCCAGTTTAGGTTTGAATAGGAAGTTCTAGTGAAAGTGTAATGGCTTAGCCACTGCATAGGAGGCTCCATAAACTTTTACTGTTGGTTTTATTTCAATTACCTAAAAGCTGCAGTAAAGTCTTGATCAGGGGCGGACTGACCATTGAGTCACTCGGGCACTGCCCGAGGGCCCCATGCCACTAGGGGGCCCCATCCGGGTTGCCAGGCTCAGTAAAACCAGGGACAGTATGTAAAAATCTGTGTTTTTTTTTAGATCTGTCCCTGATATGTCCGAAAATGACATGCTTTTAATGTGAATATCCCAAGATTTTAGCTGCCCGCCTCTGCACTACCTCCTGGCGTGGTGGTCATCTGTAAGCCAGAGGGGCCCCATAATCTTCTATTGCCCAGGGGCCACATGAGTTGTCAGTCCGCCCCTGGTCTTGATGATTCTCTTTATCTCCAGAAGTACAAACCATATGGGACTCAGTAGACAGTTTCTTCAGGTGATCATTTCTGTATAGTCTACAGAGATTTTCAGTGATGTCATAGGATGGAAAATCGATACCTATATATAGAGAGAGGTAACATTAGTAGTTGAATTTTGCCTAATGTTCATTTAAATGGCCCAGTTCTTTAGGCTTCTATGCCACTTACAGATCAGGCTATAGACACTCCAACTAAAGCTAATCAAAGATCACAGATTTTTTCATGAAATGATATGTCAATAAATATTGATTTTATTCATGTATTAATTGATAATTTCAGAATTTCTTCATAAGCACGAGCGGGAAGGTTAATAATGAAGTAATACATTTCACTCTTAGCATGGTACGCACCGCATATATATCCGGAGATTCATAGATTCCAACTATAGTAGTGCTTCATAACGCTCCACACTCCACTATCACAGTGCTGGCTTGGCTCATCTTTACTGAAACAATCAACTGCATCATAAGCTCTTCTTGTTCCCTAAGGCTGGGATCACACCTATACGAATTGAATGCGCATTTCCCCGCATTCAATTCGCATAGCAGGGGAATGTGACTGGCTCCCTATGGAGCCGGTTTACATATCTCCGCAGCGTGTCCAGTGTGGTGTGCTGGAAAAACGTGTGCCTTTTTTGGTGCATTTTAGGTTCGATTTCAGCCCACAATTCGGGCTGAAATCGGACCTGAACCGGTGAACCAGCACGCACCGGACCCCTGCTGTGTGCCGCTTGCAGCGGCGGTGTGAACCCGGCCTTAAGGATTAGCCCACACTTTTGACAGTGTTTTGTGGTACACTTAAATTTAGGGTAAAGCATGAAGCATGGTGGCATGCATTACCCCAAAAACCCAAACCTCCCCCTGAATCACGGGGTGCTTTTTAATGCAGTAATCTGTACGTTTTTCAAGCAAATCATCCAGGTCTGGGATCATAAACAAATTGCAGGCACAGTGTCCCCTCTGCCACTGTGCCTGCAATCTCTTCTCTCTCTCCCCATTCTGTAGTTCAAGCGTCATTTCCTCCAGCTGTTCCAGTAGGCCAGTATGGACAAATCTCAGTCTTGGTCTGTGTTAGAGAAATATGGCCTCTCAATTTCTAGTTGAAGTGGTTCTAAAGGCAGGACATTTTTATTGTTTAACCTAATATTAAGTGCTGTGCACCAGTGGGGTCTATAGACACACAGCATGGCTCGACCTGCCCCCACTCAAGCACAGCGCTAGAAAAAGCTTGCAAGCGCACTCCCATAGTTAGCAGCTTCCCATGGTGTCACAATGAGAAGAAGAAGAGGAGCTGAGACCACCGGCAGGGGACCTGAGAAGAGGAGGTTAAGGCCCCCTCTGTGCAATGCAATTGCAAAGAGCAGGCAAGTACAACATCTTTATTATTTTACTTTCATTTTAAACCTTTTGTTTAGGAAGTAGCACATCTCTACCTCTGATCGTTCCCTGTTACCCCCTAGGGATCTCAATCTGGTCCTCTAGACAGAAGAACTTATTTATTTCACAATTTTTTTCTACATACTGTCACCAGTACAGTACAGTACCATCATATGACGAATCTGGCGGTAATCAGGGACACTGGTGACAGTATGTTGTAAAAAATGTATTCCTTAAAAATAAATAAATAAAAAAACACATTATTTAGATTTTTTTGGGCATTTAAAAAAAAAATCATACTTTCATCAGAGTAGTAACATTGAACTACTCTGAGGGGGTGATAAGGAATTCTTTTAATTTTTTTAACACTTTTGTTTGCTGTTACAATGAAGATCATAGGGTTACATTCATGACAGCTGTGATCACTCGTGATCTGTGATTGGTTACAGCTAACCACATGGTAAAGGGTGCAGTGATTGACCCAGGTATCATGTAATTCCTGTGAGCCAAATACAGCATAGGAAACACAGCTGTTCTGAATGAATTCATTCATAACAACTTTGTTGACATTGATCATGTGATCACACAGCGAACCCGGTACTGGGAACCGCAAGTCGATGTGTCCAGGGGATAAAGCAGTTGCAAGGGGAGCGCAGACAGATGGGGTACATGTACGTGATTCACCCTACCTGTGCCACCCACCTGCAGTAAGTACTGTGGGTGGTCAGCCAGGCTATACTCAGGATAATGTCCTTTCTTTCTCATGTCCTACTCCAAAACATCCTAGGGAAATTTCTTTCCACTGTTGTGCAGCTCTCAGTTATGCCCTCTTTTAGGAAGTTGGATTCCCTCTTTTTTATTCCTGAAGGTTCCCGTTAAGGTCTCCTTGTCTCTCACTCCTCCATTGCCTATAGTTTGAAGGCTAGGTTTCTTCCCTTCCCTGTTAAAACGGCTGTAAGGGTAATTTTTTTCTTTTATGAAAATAATATACTCACCTGCTCTGTGCAATGGTATTGTGGCACCAAACCTCCTTTTCTGGGGACCCCCACCAGCTCTGTCAGCTCCTTTTCTTCTGTGTCTGCCCTCATAGCAAATGACTTGCAATGGGGCAAATGTTAGGGCTTACTCCTGAGTCGAGCTGTGTGCATCCAGATACACACAAAGTGCAGCTTAGCCCTGCCCCCGCTCCCACCTCACAAGACTTGATTGACAGCAGCAGGAGCCAATGGTTCTCGTTGCTGCTCTGTGTCCTGTGAGGAGAGGAACACAAACCAGCACCGCTGTAGATAAGTAGATGAGCACTGGATCAGGATAGGACTCAGGTTAGAATTAGGGAGGTGACTCAGTGATACAAGTAGTGGGACATGTTTTACCTGAATGTAGGGAATGAATTAAAGTTGTTGTAAACCTCAGTTGTGAGATCTGAACAAAGCACATATACAGTATCTGTAGTGTTTACTTGTCTATCTCCAAAACTCTAAGTGTGGTTTCTCTCTGGTGCTTCATTTCTTTGTTATCAGCATGTCTCACATCGTAGAAATTTTCCCAACACATGAGATACATTTTTGACGGGAAGGGAGCTTAGCACACAGCTTGTTTATTCAGAACACAGCTCTGTATCCTTCTTTGATTCCTGTGCAGTGAAGGGGGTGTGTTCCTTTCCTCCAATCAGCTCTCACACACTGTAAGCTCTCCACCCCCTTCTCTCTGCTCATGACAGATGCAGAAGGATTTTATAACAATTCACTTTTGAAGGGATGTAGAGAAGAGAAGACTGCAAATAAACAAGTAAAAAGTATGTAGAAGGATTTGTTTAAATTCTGTATATCATCTGAAGCTATTCACTTCACTGGGTATATGAGAGGGTTTACAACCACTTTAATGTAACAATTATTTTGGTTTTATAACCACTTTAAGGCACATTGTACCAGATCTATCAGTGCTTTCTGGGCTTTTTCAGCTTCTAACATATGTTTCTCAGATTTGAAAGGTGGCCACCTGGGCTTCTGTTCAAACATTTTTTTGGTGGATGTTCAAGTTTCCACTGATGACAGTTCCAGGCGTACGGTGCTACAAGTTGCTGTTTGAGTCTGTCAAGCCCTTCTTGACCTGTTGTTACAAAGACCTGTTAGCGCTGTTTGCTGTGTTGCCCACCCCTTGGATTAACTGACCCTGGCCATCCCAGACAACATGATTTAAAGAAGCCCATGTCCTGTACTATACCATCAGGAAAACAGGATTTCTGACTTGCCAGTAAAATCTGTTTTCTGGAGTACAGTACAGGACACAGGACCCTCCCACCTGTTCTTAATGATCTCCTATTTGCTTGCTACAAAACTGAGGGTAACTGGGAGTGGAAGGGGTTATACAGGGGGGTGTCCCTGCAGCCTTCCTTTTTGCCAGTGTCCTGTCACCTGAATCTAGTAGTGATTTCAAGAAGCTTGTCCCTTGTACTGGACTCCAGGAAATGGATTTTACTGCTAAGTCAAAAAAAAAGTCTTTCCTTAAATGGATGTAACTACAGTGATGCTTTTTAAACTATCCATGACACAGGTTGGGGGGAAAAGGCACATTTCTAAAATCATTGCTTACATTTATTGTTCATAGAATCCTGCCTCTATTGCAGCATGTGGAAATGTCTAAATTGGTGTTAGTATTTTGAACACCCAAAGCTCAAAAAACAAGTGTAGGTAATTCTCAGAGCTGGGATATTACCTCTAAGAGCGTCCCATGATATGTCTGTGTTCTTTTTCATTACGACTGCAACAATGTAGTAAGTGTCCTTCAGGAGATCATCTATTGAGCAATGGTTATTAATATAGTTATTAATGCAGAGAAATCATAAACAAGATTAGTCTTTAAATGCTCACACCTAATCCTACTGTATATACAATATACCGGTATGTATTATATATATATATAATAATAAATATATATATTATATATATATATATTTATTTATATGATCAATTACACACATATAATGGCATTTCATCAAGATGAACTCTCAAGGTCTCAACCAAAAAAAGAAAATGAATATTTTAATAAACAAAATACCACCAACCAACATTCGCTAGCTCACTGACCTAATCTAACCCCAACCCCTCACATCCAGGTTATATTAGGCTGGTAGGATAGGAAGGGTGGACTACAGTGATAGCCTTCTATAGTCTTTGCCTTAAATCTCCTCCAGTGTTGGTCGGTCGGTGGAATATGGTGAGGTACCTGTTGTGTACCTAAAGTTGGCCATAGATGGGTAGAACGTCAAATAAAAAGTCTTGGGGAAAGAAGGTTCTTAGAAAGTTTGTTTATTTTTCTAATCATTAGTGGGTCAAATTGATGTTTGTTTTCAACAACATTGATGAGAACATTTAAAGGAGCAAGATGGAAAAAAAACTTGAGTATCTGAATTTGTAACAGTGTATGTGGTTTTTGTTTGGTAAAATCCATTAATTCCAAAATCAAATGTTAAAAGAAAATGAAATCTTTAGAATGCCAAGCAAAGATTCTGAGAATGTTCTGAGAATATTCATACGATTTGTTTCCCCCTAATGCCGCGTACACACCGTTTTTCATGACGAGAAAAATGCAATTTTTTAAATTGGTCATTAAAAATAATCATGTGTGGGCTCCAGAGCATTTTTCTCGACGTAAAAATTGGGAATTAAAAATTTAGAACATGCTCTATTTTTTCTCGTCGTTTTTCACGTTGTCGTTTTTCTTGTTGTGAAAAACAGTCGTGTGTAGGCTTTAACGACGGGGGAAAAAACGCACATGCTCAGAAAAAGTTATGAGCTCGAGCAGTTTTTATCACGATCGTGTGTATGCAAGGCAGGCTTGAGAGGAATCACGTTGAGAAAAACTTTGTTTTTTTCCATGACATGAATAACAGTCATGTGTACGCGGCATAGGAGTTTTCCTAATGCTGACCGCTTACAGCTGTTAGGATGAGAATAATTGTATGAATAGTAGTATGAAAATTCTTTGTACATTCGATGAATGGGTGAATGTTGTTAAAAATTTCATCTACTTTTAACATTTAATTTAAAAATGAATGTCATTGCTAAACAAAAAACACATACACTGTATGAAAATTAGTTTAATCAAGAGAAGTTTTCTCTTGTGTTCCTTCAAATTTTCCCATCACTGTGTCAATATCGAATGTCGATTTGACCCCACTAACGATTAGAACATTGAACTAATGTTCTTAAAATACATTTTTTAAACAAAAATCTATACGTGTATGTCCAGCGTGAGAATTTTAATTTGAAATTCTATCCATCTATGGCGAGCTTAAGAGTGCACTCTGTATAATGCAGCAGAGAACAAACCATCCTCACTCCCCTTCCAATTTTTTTCCACCTTCATTAGAATTAATGGAACTTCACTTTTCAGAGCCCCAAAGCACACATATCAAAAATCACATTTGTAAAGTATAACGCTGTACTTTAAAAATGCATTGGAGGATTTTTTTTTTTGTTTTAAAGGCAGCAGTATGTCCGCTGTTAACACATACCACTGCTTTACAAATCAGCTTAGTGAAGGAGTATGAGCCCTTTCAAATTTATGAGGACTCTGGAGGTGAGGAGGTAGAGGAGGGTAGGTAAAAACTAGAGAAGATCGCCTCTTTCAAAGTTAAAGGAACACTAAAGGTTCGTTTTTTATTAGATCAATTGATTGCTGTAAGCAAGAGCATTTAAATATCACTTACCTCGTTTTTCCTTTTGACCTCCAAAATACAGTAATCCAGGTTTGAAAATGCCATTTCCTGTCTCTCCCCTTCTTGCTTTCCACCAGCATCTGAGCTGTTTTGCATGGTGGAAAGCAGAATGTGCTCACCCCCTCCCTATGACTACAGCCCTGCGTGAAGATGCTCTCTTATCCCTCACAGGCATGGAGGCTAAGCCTAATGGGAACTGTAGTTCCCATTAGGCCGTGATGTAGCAAGAATGAATGCGCAACGCAAACCAGGAAGTCAGTGAGAATAATGATTCAGGAGTGACGGAGGTGAATAAAACAGCTCAATTTCAACAGGTATCAAACTATATATTTATATAGTTATAATGCAAAACATTACTTTTTACTTTATCAGCTACTGTCAGACTTTAATTTAAGAGGAAAATATTTTTGTCTTTACAACCCCTTTAAGTAAGTACCTGTGTGGTCAGGATGTTAGATAAGGTTAGGCAGCAAGCAAGGGAAGGCTGGTGACTTTGTGTATAGAAGTAAAGTTGTCTTTAATCTTTGTTTTAATTACTTAGCCTGATCCAGCAAGATTCTCACACTTTCTTTATTATATTGTGTTGTACTGTGCTGGTGGCTTTCCTTTAAAATTAGTTTAAAAATACCTGATAACCTGATTAAATAATTCACATACAAGGAGTAACACACATTCCTCTTTGCATGTCCATATTCAATCAGAGTCCCACCAAACTTTTTAAACTATTTGGAATGGAGTGTATTTTTATTTGAAATTATTTTGGAAAATGACTATAGGACCAACACTAAACTAAAGCAAGAGTGGCTTGAATAAACATCTTTAAATACTTACCGTATATACTCGAGTATAAGCCGACCCGAAAATAAGCAGAGACACCTAATTTTTTTTTTTTTTCCATAAAAGATTTTTATTTATGCAAAACAGATCATGAGATACATGACAAGGTAATTATCACAAGACAGAAAAACATGAAGACTGCATAATACAAAACACCACAGAAAGGCATCAATCAACGTGTGTAAACCATGAATGAGGCATAGAAGGTTAAATAAGCAGAAGAGGGCGGAGGATCTTAATTCTCTGTTTTCCCTTCCCCCCGCACCCCTCCCCGCCAAGCGCAGGAAGGGGAGGTGATGTAAGGCCTCATTCTCGGTCAAAATTCAAAGGGTGTCATATCATGTAAGTAATGGGGGCAAGTGAAGGAAAGGACGGAAAGGAAAGAAAGGAAGGGATGGGGGAGGGAGGGGGGAGAAGAGAAGTGAAAGGGGGTAAATAAAGCCAAAGCAAAAGCGCAGAGGGGAAAGAACAGGGAGAGAGGGAATGAGGGAGTGGGTCCACGCCTGCCCTCCCCCCCACACCGTCGGGAGGAGGGAACTCCCTCAACTCCGTCGGCTCAAGAGACATACTGTCGGTAGCGATCAGTGGTAACAAAATGGTTCCAGCAAGCCCAAGTAAAGGAGAATTTCTGCACTCTATCCTGGGAAATGTGAATCAGCTCCTCCATTTCTTTTATCAGAGAGATCCGGGCCAGCCATTCTCTTATTGTCGGGACATCTGTAGAGCGCCAATGTCTGGGAATGCAAACTCTGGCAGCATTGACCATGTGCATGGCCAGGGACTTGAAATAATCTTTTTTGGGAATCGATGAATGATGCAGAAGGAATTGAGAAGGAGTGTAATCCAGGGTGTAGGTGGTGACATGTGAGATGAGGTCGTGGACCTCCCTCCAGAAAGGCTGGAGGGCGCCACAATCCCACCACACATGGAGCATAGTCCCCACACCCCTACCACATCTCCAGCAAGTGTCGGGGATATTAGGGGAAAATTTATGAAGGCGCGACGGGGTTCTGTACCATTTGGTAAGCACTTTGTAACCGTTCTCTTGAACAGCCACGTTCGCAGAGCCTTTATGGGCGAATTCGGAAATAGTGTGCCAGTCCTCAGCTGACAGGGAGGCCTGAAGGTCCTTGTTCCATGCGAGCTGCGGCGAGGATGGTGTTTGCGGCTGGCCTTCCATTAAGATGGTATACAAAAGAGAGATCAGGTGTCTTTGCGGCGTTTTGCGATGGCACAGAGACTCGAAGGGCGTGAGTTGTCGTGTCCAAAGCGATTGGTCCGCCACGGACGCGAGAAAATGTCGAATCTGTCTGTAGGTCCAGAACGAAAATGAGGATGTCTTAGAGCTGGCTTTCAAGGCTTCAAATGACAGAGGTCTCCCAGCGGAGAAAAATTGAAGGGCCAGTATGTCCTCAAAGGGCCATTCCTGACTCAAAAAATCCACCGACACGCCAGGTGGGAAATCTAGATTCCCCCGCAGGGACGTCAGAGGGTTCGGTTGGGAGGACGGGGGACCTAACGTTAAAGCTTTCTTGAAGACTAGAAGTGAAGGGTAAATGAATGGATGAGTCTGTGAAGATTGGGGCCAATTCCTGGGAGGTAGCCATGGGAGTAGGTGTAGGGGGCTTGGAGAGAAGCTTCTCTCCAGGAGGACCCATAGCTTCCTTGAGGCGTGGATATTCCAGTCAGCTATCCTCGTGAGATGGCATGCACTATGGTACTTCTGAAGATCTGGGAGGCCAATGCCCCCTCTGGATTTAGGTAAAGTGAGTCTGGAGTACTTTATTCGTGGCTGGGACCCCCTCCAGAGGAAGGTTGAGCATGCCTTTCTATATGATGTGAAGAATCCCGAAGGCAAGGAGATGGGTATGGATTGTAGCAGGTAGAGTAAGCGTGGCAGAATTATCATTTTAATCAGGGCCGAACAACCAAACCAAGAGACATTCAGACCCATCCAATCTCTAAGGCATGATTGAGCTTTAAGAAGGGCTGGGTGGAAATTCTTTGTGTACAGGTCCGCCAGGTTGGGGGGTATTTGAATACCAAGATAAGTGAGGGAGTCCTGAGTCCATCTAAAGGGGAAAAATTCCTGACAGTGCGACACTTCCATGGAGGGAAGGGAGACGTTAAGCGCTTGAGACGTCGTATGGTTAATTTTTAGATTTGAGAGGGAGCCAAAATGATCTAGGTCTTTAAGGAGATTGGGAAGGGAGATCCTGGGGGAGCGCAAGGACAGAAGAACATCGTCTGCAAAGGCAGCCACCTTGAACTCCCTCCCCCCCACATTGATCCCCAAAATATCTGGGTTGTATCTCAGCCTATTGAGAAGGGGCTCCAGTGTAAGAATGTATATCAAAGGCGACAGGGGGCAGCCCTGTCGCGTCCCGTTGTTAATGGGAAAGACGTTCGACAGGTGGCCATTGACTTTAACCGCGGCCGAAGGACCCGCATACAGGGCCAAGATATGCGACAACAAGCGGGGCCCCAGGCCCAAAGCTACTAGCACCTCCTGCATGTAGTCCCAGGCCACTCTGTCGAACGCCTTTTCAGCATCGAGAGAAAGAAAAAATCCTTGGGTCCTTGAAGACGTGAGCCAATGGTGTAAATTCAGAGTACGGATGGTGTTGTCCCTGGCCTCCCATCCAGGGACAAAACCCACCTGATCTAATGAGATAATACCCGGGATTAGGGGCGCCACCCTATTTGCAAGGATTTTCGCGTATATTTTTATGTCCACATTTAGGAGCGAAATCGGACGGTAGCTGGCCACTGCAGAGGGGTCCTTACCCTCCTTTGGGATCACCGTTATGTGGGCTGTCAGCATGCTGCCGGGCTTAATCTGGGGGTCGGACAGGGCATTAAATAAGTTCAGGAGCTTGGAGGTGAGTACCCTGCCAAAAGACTTGTAGTACTGCAGGGAGAAGCCGTCCGGGCCCAGGGACTTCCCAGGCTTCATTTGTTTCACAGCCATCTCCACTTCCGCGGCTGTCATGGGGCTTTCCAGGGCGAGCGACTTTTGTGGGGAAATTGGGTTGGGGCCATATCGGGAAAGAAAGTCCTTAATCTGCGATCTCCTCGAAGAGATCTTGGACTGAGAGCGAGCTTGGGGAATGAGATTATACAGCTTAAAATAAAAATCTTCGAATTCCTTAGCAATGTCTCCGTTCTTAACTAGCCGGGTACCACCTCGGCCTTGAATGTGGTGAATTGTGGAAGCAGGCTTAGAGTTTTGTACCGAGCGCGCCAAAAGGCGCCCACTCTTGTTGCCCTGTTCGTAGAAGATCCTCTGCCCGAGAATATACCGCCTCTTAGCGCGTTTGCCCAGCTCCTCCATAAGAGAAGTCCTAGCTTGTGTCAAGTCTTGTAGGGTGGCCTGGGCATGGGACTTCTTGTGTGATGCTTCGAGCGACTTAATCGTCGCCATAAGGGAGTTTACGTGTTCCTGGCGTTGTTTCTTGGCTTTCGTAGCCAGGGCGATCAGCTCCCCCCGAATGACGCACTTGTGCGCCTCCCAAAGGGAAACAGGGGAGACCTCCGGGCTAGAATTCTCCCTGAAGTACTGTTGGATGCGCGTGCAGATTTGGTCAGTAACAGATAGATCCTTAAGCAAGGAAGAATTCAGACGCCAAGTCTTAGTTCTAGAGGACGTTTCGGGAAAAGTTAAGGTAACACTAATCGGGTGATGGTCCGATAAAAACATCGGTTCGATTGTGGAATTCTGGAGGTAAGTCAGGTCCGATTGAGAGAGGAAAAAGTAATCGATCCTAGAGTACTTTTGGTGGGGGGCCGAAAAAAAGGTATAGTCCCTATCCGAGGGATACAGCATGCGCCAGACATCATGCAGGGACAGATTCTGTAGGCGTAGGTTGATTTGCCTCAATGCTTAATAGGTCAAGGTGGAGGTGCTGGTGGAGGAGTCCAGCAGGGGATTCAGGGGGACATTGAAGTCCCCCCCTAGAAGCAAGAGACCCGACTTGAATGACGCTAAAAGGTCGCATGTAGTCTTGAAAAAGGCCACCTGGTGGTCATTAGGACAATAAATATTGGCCAGCGTGATAGGTTTAGATTCATAAGACCCCTTAAGGAAAATGTACCTACCCTCCGGGTCGATAAGGGAATCACCCAGAGTGAAATTCGCATGTTTTGACACCAGGATGGAGACCCCCTTCGTTTTGGAGCTGGGGTTAGTAGCGTGAAACGCGGTCCGATAGATATGATTAGCAAGTTTGGGAATGGCGTCCGAACGGAAGTGGGTCTCCTGTAAAAAAAGAAAATGGGCTCTATATTTGGAGAGCGAAGATAAAACCTGAGACCTCTTCTCTGGTAAGTTGAGGCCTTTAACATTAAGAGATACACATTTCAAGGATATGGGTGTCATAGCTAATGGTCAACGCTGCAGGGTCTGGTATCAGGGGGATGAGGTTGAGACCGATAGGCCTGAGGATCAAGGAGCTAGAAGGGGGAGAGACGGCGGGGAGAACCACAGGGAGGACAGGCGCGGACCCAGTCGAAGGCACAGGAAGAGGGGAGATCAAGAAGAGAGGGGAGGTAGGGAAGAAGAAGAAAAGGCTAGGGGAAGGGGGAGGGGGAGGGGCGATGGGAATAGAGGGGTCGAGGTAGGGAAGAGAAGGGAAAGTAAAGGATCGGAACAGGAAGAGTAGAGGGAAGTTCGAGGCAAAGAAAATATGAACCAGAGGTGATACTAGGCCTGCTAAATCACCTAAAAAGGGGGAAGGTCTGGAGGGTCAGCAAGAATCCCAGTGGGATAGCTGTGTGGGAGCGAAATCAGGGACAGAAACCTCGAAGGGAAAGCGGTCCAGGGATAGAAATTAGGACGTATGATAAATAAAAAAGGGTGTTGAGGGGAACCCGTGAATTGTATAAAGATGAGGTGCAGGACAGCCCTATATAGTATGCGGAGCACAAGGGCTGAGGTGAGTGGTAGAGCAGAGACACCTAATTTTACCACAAAAAAATGGGAAAACGAATTGACTCGAGTATAAGCCTAGTGTGTCCATCTGCATGCCTCAAGCCTCATACACACGACCGAGGAACTCGACGGGCGAAACACATTGTTTTCCTCGTTGAGTTCCTTGTTAGGCAAAGACAAGGCAAGTTTCTCCATTCTCGTCGAGGAAAAAGAAGACATGCTCTCTTTTTGGCTCGACGGGGTCCTCGACAAAAAAAATACAAAATTCTGAGTTTCAAAGTCAGAATTCTGAGATTAAAAGTCAGAATTCTGAGATTAAAAGTCAGAATTCTGAGATTCAAAGTCAGAATTCTGAGATTTAGAGTCAGAATTCTGAGATTCAGAGTCAGAATTCTGAGATTCAAAGTCAGAATTCTGAGATTCAAAGTCAGAATTCTGAGATTCAAAGTCAGAATTCTGAGTTTCAAAATATAGTAGTCTCTATTAGGAGGATTTTAGGAGCAATTAGCAATAATGTAGTAACACCCACAGACCATCATTTTGCAGACATACAAGTCTTTTGCTCTGTATATGGATCTGTAAATCTACAGTATCTTAGTTACAGCATACAGTATGGGGAAGCAGGCAGTGCTGGGCTCTCTGGTTCCTCTACTGTATTAATAGTTCCTAAGTTTGCTGTCTTATCCTCCTTCTCTGTCATCTGCTCCAACATAAAGAGCCATGCTGAAAACGTGTGTATTGTGTGTGTGTGAGTGTGGGGGGGACACTGTAGCAACTGTACTTGCAATATTTTTTTTATCTGTGATTTTTTTTTCCCAAAAAAGTGGAGTCACCCTTTAAGGAATATATATTAACCTTGCTGAGAAACGAACCACCGTGAGCAAGTGCAAAAATAAAAAGATCTGTGTTCTCATTTACAAAAGGAAATCATTTTAGATCTATATATGATTTTTTTTTTGTTTGCAATCTCTAACAATAATCATGTAAGTATTGAAAGAAGTTTATTCAGGCCACCCTTGATTTAGTATAGTGCTGACCTTATACCCACCTTCCAAAATATAAATTATTTCAAATGAAATATGTAAAAAATACTTCACACTTTTTATGAGATAGTTTTAAAAAACGTTTGGTGGGATATGAACATGCACAGAGGAATGTATATTATTGTATGCAAATTATTTAAGTTGATGTTCCTAGGTACAGTGAAAATGTTATATATATATATATAGATATATAGATATATATATAGATATATAGATATATATATATATATATATATATATATATATATATATATATATATATATATATATATATATATATATATATATATATATAGATATATAGATATATATACACAGTATAAAAATCCCTTTCCAACCTGTGAAGCTGATTCACCAAACACATAAAATCTAAATATAACTTATATAAATTGAAGCTTACGTATTACCTTGATTATGTTGTGTTTTGCAAGGTTTTAAGTTATCTGTTAGAAATAAAAAATAGAAATGAGCTAATTCATATAATTCTAAATTAACATACAGTACATCAGTAAAAAAAAAATTATATATATATATATATATATATATATATATATATATATAATTTTTTTTTTTTTAATACACCATTTGTTTCTAATGGAAATATATTGGGTAAGGGGCAGGGGTCAGAAAGAAAATTCTAACAACCACTTTATCTTTAACGTTACTAACCAACCCATGGCATAATCTAGTACATAGTACATGATCAGGTATTGAAGTGTGCATGAAAATACCTCTTCAGAGAATACTATCCATACATTTTTCATCTATGGCCATAGGTACATCACATAGTTCACAATGTCTCATCCACTGAATCCACCTTTCTGACCTTTTAACTGGTTATATCTCTTCATATGCATTCTTCCTGCTACTCTAATGTATTACTCCCATGTTGCCGTTAGTATTTATTTATTTAAGATTCTTTTGTCATATCTGTATCCCTAGGATCCTTTGTGAACTCAGACATATACCATAAACATGCGTTGTTCATTATTGACTAATATATTTATTTAGTGAGGGTCCCTCTCTCCCTCTAGTGCTCTGAACTAGTTCATGATCTCTGCCCTTCTAGGGGCCAACAGGCCTCATACAGTACTTTATATGGTTAACCAACCACACATACTGCATTGTAGGAATTGAAGGTCATCATGGTTTAGGCAAAGATGTTCACCAAGGATAAGCTGAGGACCTGCACTGCAGAAGGAAGTGTAGGTGGAAAGACCCCATTCCCATTTTACAAATTATTCAATGAATTCAGCAGAAAGAAACAGAAATCCATTTGTAGGTTGGTATCATTCTTTGTAAATCTGAGTTCAAGCAAACCAGTTCATCAATACATTTAAGTGCGGGCGTCATGTAGAATGCCACAGTTTTTAATCAGCTGCTACTTCACACGTGGTAGAGAACTAGCGAACTAGTGAGCTGAATATTTCTGGTATGTTTCCATAACAGTTAACATGCTGACTTTGCTTTTAAACAAAATCATCAAATCGCCACTGGAAGAGATCTTGAAATTATTACTCAATTCATTTTTCCATCCCACTTGAATACTATCTAAATAGATAACAACCAGACCGAAAATTGGTGGAAGTCCATGCAAGTACCACTTATTTGCAAATGAATTAACATTGTCCTGTTCTATATACTCCAACATTAGGATTAACCTTTATGTTATATGTTTTTATACATACGCTACAACATCCGCCCCTGAAGAAGTGTTTTTACATAGAAACGCGTCGGGCTCTAAGGATGTAGCTATGTGCCCTATTAGGATACATATCTGGACATGTCATATTTTTAACCCATTGCTAATATCTATTAGGCTACCAGCTGTTATGTGAACTGATTATGCTATATACCATTACTATCTACTGACTAAGGCCCAGATTCTCATACATTTACGTTGCTCCTGGGCAGCGTAACGTATGTGATTTACGTTACTCCGCCGCAGGTTTACAGGTTTACAGCCTGATTCTCAGAACACTTACCTGTAAACTTGCAACGGTGTATCGTTAAATCGCTCGGCGCAAGCCCGCCCAATTCAAATGGGGCGGGCACCATTTAAATTAGGCGCGCTCCCGCGCCGAGCGTACTGCGCATGCTCCGTCGGGTAAATTACCCGACGTGCATTGCGCTAAATGACGTCGCACCGACGTCATTTGCTTAGACGTTAACGTAAATGGCGTCCAGCGCCATTCACGGATGTCTTACGCAAACAACGTAATTTTTTTACATTTCGACGCGGGAACGACGGCCATACTTAACATTGGTTGCCCCTCATAATAGCAGGGGCAACTTTACGCGTCGGAAAGGCTACGGAAACAACGTAAATTCTCTGCATCGAGCGCGCGTACGTTCGGGAATCGTAATTTGCTAATTTACATAAGCGACGGGGAAAACGACGTCCGCGACACCTAGTGGCAGGAAACAAAATTGCATTTTAGATCTGACAGCGTAAGAGCCTTACGCCTGTCAGATCTAATGGGTATCTATGCGTAACTGATTCTAAGAATCAGTCGCATAGATACCCGGAGCCAGATGAGGAGTTACGACGGCGCAAATGGTGTTGTGCCGTCGTAACGCCTTTGAGAATCTGGGCCTATATATACAATTGCGAATATGATGCTATTTTTGTTGTGCATATGTACAAATATGTTTAACAATTAATCATTGACTCTTTTATATGAAATATACTATTGTTATGCATGTTTATACATTTTAACTCCAACAATAAAAACTGACCACATTTATCTACATGAGTCAACCACCTAATTTAAAGTCCCAAATTACCTTTTTTTGGCTTATTTGCAAATTAGGTTTTCACTGACTTCTTTGATAATAATAGCTATGTAAATTAACACCTTTAGTTATTTTCACAATAGAATGTGGTCTTACCCTTGTTATAGTACTCAGCCATTACCGGTACTAGGCCAGTGCATACTGCTAGGTGCAAACGTCCTGCATGTAGTGTCACAGCATCAGCTTTTTCTGCCTGCAAGTAGATGGTAACACAAAACAAACATTTTTGTGAAGGCCTAAACTTCTTTTATAGTTTTGAATAGAGAATAATTGATGGCTAAAACTATGATAATACCCGAAGTGAGGGGAAATCTACTCTTAGACAGTTGTGTTCAGAACATTTGACTCCACTTTATACATTTGAATTTCCTATCTCTTATGCCCCATTGACAGTGGCCACTAGAACACATATAAGTGTGAATCTCTCCATCAGGGACACATATGACATTAAAAACCTGACAGGGTAAAAGCCTTATCTATTTTATTCAAAATTAAAGTTTTAATGTTAGATATACACTACTATAACATCACCCATAAATATTAATTGAAAGCCTTCCATTTCTGAGGATCGGGTAATGAGTCTTTAGTAAAAATTAGTGAAAGAATATTCAGAAACCAGAGTTGGGCGTTTTGCTTAATGCCCCGTTTAAACTCACTGAGAGATGCATTAGAAACATTGTACTAACACTGGATAGGGCTTCCCAGTTCTGCCGCATACACACCATCACTTTATGTGATAAAAAAAAACGACATTTTTAAAAACGTCAATTTAAATGACCGTGTGTGGGGGAAAATGTCGTTTTATGTCTTGTGAAAAACGACAAAAAAAAAATTGAAGCATGCTTCAATTTTTTGTGTCGTTTTTCAAAACGTTGTTTTTTGTTTCACAAAAATTGACCGTGTGTAGCAAAAAACGACGTTTAAAACAGCGTTTTTAAACCTGCGCATGCCCAGAAGCTAGTTATGAAGCAAGCTTCAATGGAAAAAAGTGGTGAACGTAACCTCGCTTTGCTAGAGCATTGTGAAAAAACGATGGTGTGTAGGCAACTTCGTCTTTGAAAATTGAAGTTTCAAAAACTTTGTTTTTTACTTCACAGAAAATGTCGTTTTTTTCCATCACATAAAGTGATGGTGTGTACGCGGCATTACTCTCAGGATATCCTCAGTTCTTTATGGCTTGAATTTCAGTATCCACAAACATCGCTCTGAGAGTCTGTTACCCTCAGTCTGTGTGATTAAAACTGGGTATGGTCAGTAGGGTGTACCTGGATTTAATTTTAAAATTTTGGTAAAACTAAAGCACAGTTTCCATATTCTCTCTGTACAGGTTTTCTTTAATGCTCTGATTTAATTTTGGTAACCACCTGCTGCAAGGTGCAGATTGTATATATGACATTACAAGAAATCCCCGGACTAGGGTATCTTATCACATGTACAATATTTTTCTGCATTGCAGCACAACAATAGTAGCAGCCAGGTTGGATTTACCTCTTAATTTTAGGCACTTATGTTTTCTACTGAAGTTATTGGAGCTGCATGAAGGCACACATTGTGGAGCATTGTTACGCCTTGTGTATTGAATTTTATCAGATTGATTCTAAGATTATGAAGTGGATGTCCCAAGTGAGCCTTGCCACCCAACAATCTAAAAATAGATAATATAATTATAACTCAGGAATTAGTTTTGTGCTTTGCATATGTACACGCCCATTGCTATGGGTGAGCGGGCCGCACCTGAGTGACACCCGCCAGAGGGGTGACACCCGGTGTTGGGACTAGGCAGGGGCGGGAGGGGCTCAAGTTTCGGGCGCAGTGTGCTAGCATGGAGTGGAGTGGCAATGTGCTATTACAGTGTTGGCGATCACCAGCACGGAGCATTTGCCCCACATATCCTGCAGGATGTCCCCTGGTCTCCAGTGCAGTGATTGTTGACACTTTAGCAGCCGGTCTCTGTCCCAACCAGCTGCATGTTTATAGCAGTATCAAAGCACAGAATCAAGTTTCCTGCAGGCTTCTCCTCTGCGCTAACGTGTCTTCTGACAAGACAGGAGGAGGAGCTTGGGAAGGAGATCTTCCGGCCCTGAGGTCCCGGTAACAGGTAAATCCGTGCAGGAATCCGAGTATTTGTGCAAAAAGAGCAAGGAGGATTGATTCTGGAAGGGATTAAGATTAAAAAAAAAATAGCTGGGGAAACTCTGGAGGCGGGTGCCTTTGTATTGGGGTGGGGGGTGGATTGTGCTGGTAGGCGGGGATTTGGTGAGTAGGGGTTAAATAAAAGAATGTGTGTTGAGGGTGTTTTGGGTGAAGGAATAAGATAATTTGTGTAAAAAGAGGGGTTTATTACTGGAAGGAAGGGGTATATGGGGGTGTGGATTTGTGATCACAGGGGAGATTTATGGGGTGGTTAAAATTATTTGTGTAAAAAGGAGGGGTTTGGAGTTATTTATGCTGAGAGGGGTGAGATCTGTGCAGGGTAGGGGGGGGGGAAGAGGGGATAATGGGTACTGAGGGTGGTAGGAGAATTTGTATAAGAAGTAGGGGTTTGGGGGGAATAATACTGGGAGGAGGGATATGGGGGGCATTTTGTGCTGAAAAGGGGAATTTGTGCTCAAAGGGGGAAATGGACGGGAAGCAGTGCTGAGAGGGGGTATTTGTACTGGAAGGGGAGCATATGGGGGTGAGGATTTTTGCTGAGAGGGGGATGGGGGAAGGAGAAAGAGGAATAGCACTGAGAGGGGGTATATGGGGATGAGGGTCTTTCCACACATAGTTCTTTAAAAGATGGGGGGGGGGTGACACCATATTTTACCACACCAGGTGACACCAACCCCAGTGACGCCACTGTGTTTGTATACAGAAGCTGAGATCTGGTTTGTGCCATACATGTAGGCCATTGGCAAAAAGCCATTGGAAAACAACTGCTTCATTTTATTCCCTTTTGAAAAATTGCAAAATGTAGCTCACCATTATCAGCTGAACACAGTGTTCCACAGACAGAGCTGCTATACATGTTATGGCCTCTCCACTTACAGAACTCCAGGCATCACATTTTCTCTTCTCTGGTGCATTGTGTGTACACCATCTCACCTGTGCTACAGCGGCGCTGCCTCTCAAGGTAAATAAGAACATATGTTAGAAGAACATTATATTTCCTAGCTGCCTTGGACCCTGTTGCCATTAGGAGCCTTGGGCAGTTTATTGCATTTCAATGACTGAGAAACCATTGGATCTGCATGAAAACTAGGGAACTAGTTGTATCAGAAGAAGGGATGAGCAATGGCAGCATTCACACCTCCACAGTACAGTTTTCCACACACTAAGTGCTGTTATTACCTGTCTTCCAGCAGGCTATATTCCAAGTACAGTGAAATGATTACTAGTATATTGATACATTGGGGGTTATTTACGAAAGGCAAATCCACTTTGCACTGCAAGTGCACTTGAAATTGAAAGCGCACTTGGAAGTGCAGTCGCTGTAAATCTGAGGTGTAGATCTGAAATGAGGGGAAGCTCTGCTGAATTTATTATCCAATCATGTGCAAGCTAAAATGCTGTTTATTTTCCTTGCATGTCACCCTCCGATCTACAGCGACTGCACTTCCAAGTGCACTTTCAGTGCAATTTCAAGTGCAGTTTTCACTTGAAGTGCAAAGTGGATTTGCCTTTAGTAAATAACCCCTATTATGTCAAGTTAGGTATTTTTTTTAAATATCCAGGATTTTGACATCTTCCGGGATGCTTTCTGGGTATTACTGCTAAATAGGTTGTACCTAACTTTCAAAGTACCAGGTATTTACGTTGGCGATATATAATAAAGCTACAGCATGTTCACAGCTTGGCAATAAGTTTAATAATTCTAATTTTAACACACTCATTTTAACATTGGCACAATAAAAATGTACTTTAAATAATCTTCAGAAATACAGGCACTCTAGGCTAATGTTAAGAGAATCAACTGTGCTGCTGGTTGTACTATCCCACATGATACCAGCCTGTTGGTATATATATTAAAATATTACTGCTGAAAGTGAATATTTTTGTTTTGTAGAAGGAGGTCTGAACCATAGCCAGATCATGTAACAAGATGTACTGTCTGCAACCCTTGGGAACCATTTTTTTGTTCAATATTTTTTATAGTTTTACAAGTTATAACACAGAGTTACAAAAGAGTAAGGGCATAATGCTAATACAATAAGATGCACTGTACATAAATGATCGAGAATGCATAACAAAGAGCATACAAATGAATACTGTAAGGATTTAACCACTTTCTTACTGGGCACTTAAACCCCCTTCCTGCCCAGAGGACTTTTTGCGATTCGGCACTGCGTCGCTTTAACTGACAATTGCGCGGTCGTGCGACGTGGCTTCCAAACAAAATTGACGTCCTTTTTTCCCCACAAATGGAGCTTTCTTTTGGTGGTACTTGATCACCTCTGCGGTTTTTATTTTTTGCGCTATAAACAAAAATAGAGCGACAATTTTGAAAAAAAAAAAATATTTTTTACTTGTTGCTATAATAAATAGCTCAATTAAAAAAAAAAAAAAAAAAATGTTTCCTCAGTCTAGGCCGATACGTATTCTACATATTTTTAGTAAAAAAAAAAAAATCGCAATAAGCGACTGGTTTGCGCAAAAGTTAAAGCGCCTACAAACTAAGGGACAGAATTATTATTTTGTATTTTTTTTTTACTAGTAATGGCGGCGATCTGCGATTTTTATTGCGACTGCGACATTATGGCGGACACATCGGACACTTTTGACACATTTTTGGCACCATTCACATTTATACTGCAATCAGTGTTATAAATATGCACTAATTACTGTATAAATGTGACTGGCAGGGAAGGGGTTAACACAAGGGGGTGAGGAAGGGGTTAAATGTATTCCCTATATAGTGTTCTAACTGTGGGGGGAGGGGGGTGACTGGGGGAGGTGACCGATCTGTGTCCCTATGTACAAGAGACACAGATCGGTCTCCTCTCTCCCTGACAGGACGCTGTCAGTGTGAGAGCCGGGAATGAGAAATGATCTCATATGTTTACATATGAGATCATCTCTCATTGGCCGCACAGATCGCCTAGCAAACGGCCACTCCAATTGGCCGTTCACGGCGATCTGTGATTGGCTGTGTCCAAGGGACACGGCCAGCACAGAAGTTCCCCGCTGCGCGCTCGGGAGCGCGCAAAGGGGAACGAGCAAAGGGGCGGCCGTAAAAACAAAGGCGCCCCAGAGAAGTAGAATCACCCTGCGGCCGTATATAGTCGTACGGCCGGCGGGAAGTGGTTAAAGACATTGGAATAGTATTTACTATCCATCCATGGTTTTGTTTTCATAAAGGAATTCTTATATGAATACATTTTTTGTAAGAGAATTGCATATTGATTCGATCTATAGTTTCAGAAGAGTTGGGTGCCATATTTTCCATCCAATGCCTGGCTGTTTTAGCAGCCACTATCAAGTGGAAGACGTCTGTTCAAAAGGTTGCGGTGGAATCTCTCTATACTTAGATGGCATATGGCTGGGGGCAGGATCAAGCTTTGTCAGGACCCCTGTAATTTCCGAGATCTTTGGAACCATACAAACATATGTGTTTTAGGGTACCACTTTAAGGATCAGCACTATCAACTCTTTTTGTGCTGTTTAATGGAATGAGGCAAAATCACTGTACATGGACACTGTCAATCCCCGTCTAAAGCCTCATACACACGGTCGGACTTCAAACAAACTTTTCTGTGGATGGCAGGTTTTTTCTGCATACTTTTCCAACATCACGTGGTTTTTCTGCTCTTTACTGCCACCCTTTGGTCAATTTCTGCTATTGTTGGTTGATTTTAACATTGGTTCTAGGCATGCGTATTTGTACTTCGGACAAAAGTCCGATGGATTTCTGTACACACGATAGGACTTTGCACCGTAGGACTTTTGTTGCCGAAAAGTTTGTCCGTTTGCAGAGCGAACTTTTGTCCGATGAAAACCGAAAACGTTTGTCCGATGAAGCGCACACACGGTCTGATTTTTTGGAAAACTTGCTCATTTTGAAGTTTGTTGGCAAAAAGTCAGACCGTGTGTATGGGGCTTTATACTGACCTTGCACTGCATGTACAGTCATTTAAAAATAATTGCCAGCAGGGATAAGCCCAGTAGGTACATCAGTGAACATTGTGCAGTGCCGACCCCTGTACCAAGCTAAATGAACCTCAAGCAAGCAACAAATTGCAACAGCAACCATCAACATACCAAAAGACTGGCATCTCACTTACCCAGGATGACAAGACAAAGGACTGCTGAGATGTAGAGAGGCATTCTTCTTTGTCTCTAAAGATGAAATGTGAGCACACAAAGGTAGGGAAGATTTTATGTACCTGAACTGTTTACCTAACAGATCTTCTTAAACCTATCTAACTGTTCGTTCCCATAACATGTCATTTTATACAGCAGTTTGTTTTTCTGCATGTTAGATCACACTTCTAATACAGCATTGGGGGTTATTTACGAAAGGCAAATCCACTGTTCACTACAAGTGCAAAGTGCACTTGAAATTCCACTTAAAGTGCACTTGTAAGTGCAGTCGCTGTAAATCTGAGGGGTAGATCTGAAATGAGGGGAAGCTCTGCTGATTTTATTATCCAATCATGTGCAAACTAAAATGCAATTTTTTTTATTTTCCTTGCATGTCCCCCTCGGATCTACAGAGACTGCACTTCCAAGTGCACTTTCAGTGCAATTTCAAGTGCACTTTGCACTTGTCGTGCAAAGTGAATTTGCCTTTAGTAAATAACCCCCTTTGACTACATCGCAGCTTACTAATTCATAAACAAGATGGTTGCATTAGTTTACTTTTTTCCCTTTATTTTCACCTCGTCAATCCAGCCTTTACAACTTCCTTTAACTGACCAAGCTGTCCAGCAAAAGTGGAAGTTAGAGGGTTGAAATAAACCATTTAACAATGACAGTGGTGCGTAAAATGGTTAGCTTTGATTCGTTTATGTAAAAATCTTTATCCCAAAAGGGGGAAAAAAAACTGCCGTAACTGCAAAGTGTTAGCTAAAGTTCAGCTTTAATTTTTTAGTCAAGTCTATTTAAGTCTGCTAGTGCATCTTAAGCCTCATACACACGGTCAGACTTCAAACAAACTTTTCCGTGGATTTTTGTTTGAAGGGCGTTGGCCGTGAACATTGTATGCATACACACGGCCAGTGCCGGCCCAAGACATTGTGCTGCCTGGTACCAAGAATGAAATGCTGCCCCCCCCCCAAAAAAATTACGCCCACCAAAATGCCCCCACATCCATTATTTTATATCATGATAACTAAAGTGGACCTATCATGGCTCTATACATGTATATAGGAGTATAAAAAGGACCCGTTATGGCTCTATTCATGCAATTAACCCCACAGTGGAGCGGAGAGCGGAATGGGAGGAGCGGTCGGGCGGCAATTAGCCCCACAGTGGAGTAGAGAGCGGAGCTGGCAGAATGGGTTGGCGTGTGGGCGGCAATTTGCTGCCCCCCTGAAAGTGCTGCCTGGTACAATGGTACCATCGGGTCCCATGGTAGGGCCGGCCCTGCACACGGCAGGACTTTTTCAGCCAACTTTCACCAAATCACGTGTTTTTTCTGCTCTTAACCGCCACCCTTTGGTCAACTTCTGCTATTGTTGGTTGATTTTAACATTGGTTCTGAGAATAGGTGTTTGTACTTTGGACAAAAGTCTGATGGACTTCTGTACACACGATAGGACTTTGCACCGTAGGACTTTTGTTGCCGAAAAGTTTGCCCGTTTGCAGAGCGAACTTTTGTGTGATGAAAATCGAAAAAGTTTGTTCGATGGAGCGTACACACGGTCGGATTTTTTTGAAAACCTCCTCGTTTTGAAGTTTGTTGTCAAAAAGTGTGTATAGGTCTACGCTCCCCCCAGTTTGACAATGCTGCTGTCCAAGGGTGCCTCTGTTTCTCCTCCATCCAGAAAGGAGACACTCTAATCTCTTTCCAGACGGGCGGACTCTAGCAGCAGGTCCGCCTGTTTAGCTGGTAATCTGTCACCTGATCCCCACTGAGCAGGCAGATGGCATAAGTTGAGCAGACACAGACACAGCCTGCTTTCCTCTATGGGGCGGTCAGATGGAAACAGACCACCTGTCTGTTGCTATCCGATTGTCATCTTATCCGCCAGACAAGAAGGGAACAGATCACACATCCGTCTGTTTTTAGCTGACAGGATCTGATTGGATACGACACAATGAGGTGGATTACTAAACATTTTTTTTTTGTCTCAACAGGGGCACAGCCAATCAGCTTTTACATTTTCATTTCCTAAGCAGTGTGGTTAAAATGAAAGATAGAAGCTGATTTCTTGTTATGGGCAAGTGTATCAGTTCATTCAGAACTTGTCTAAAGCCTCGTACACACGGTCGGACTTCAAACAAACTTTTCCGTGGATTTTTGTCCGAAGGGAATTGGCCGGGCACACCCATAGCATACACACGCCCTGATTTTTCTGCAAACTTTCCTAAAACTTTCCCAACATCACATGGATTTTCTGCTCTTTACTGCCACCCTTTGGTCAACTTCTGCTATTGTTGGTTGACTTTAACATTGGTTCTGGGCATGTGTATTTGTACTTTGGACAAAAGTCCGATGGATTTCTGTACACACGGTCGGACTTTGCACCATCAGACTTTTGCTGCCGAAAAGTTTGTCCGTTTGCAGAGGGAACTTTTGTCCGTTGAAAACCGAAAAAGTTTCTCCGATGGAGCGCACACACGGTCGGATTTTTTGGAAAACGTGCTCATTTTGAAGTTTGTTGGCAAAAAGTCAGACCGTGTGTACGAGGCTTTAGACACGTTTTATCTTTAAAACACACAGCCAAACAGAAATGAACAAATATTGGAAAATCAACTGTCAGTAAATCCGAGGGGACCCCATTATTTGTATATGTGAACTGAGGATCTCATTTTTACTGGAGATGGTAATCCCCAGCCCTGTGATGTAACTCCCAAATGAGAGATCTTAAAGCCTTATTAGGTGCCCTCTGTGGTAGTTATTAGGGCAGCAACATCACAAAGCATACCTGTAGCTGGTTGGAACCAGGGGCGTAGCGTGCGTTGTCAGCGCCCAGGGTAAACCATGTAATTTGCGCCCCCTAACATGGGGACTTTTAACACTCCCTGAGTCCCTTCCACTAGTACAGTAGTTCTCACCTACCTGATTCCTACACGGACCACTAAACTGACCTACCTGATTCCTACCTGATCATTACTCTTACCTACCTTCCCCCTACACTGATCTACTTGAACCCTACACTAACCTACCTGACCCATATGCCGCGTACACACGACCGTTTTTAATGGTCTAGAAAAAATAGGATTTTTGTACTCACCGTAAAATCCATTTCTCTGAGTTCATAGACGGACAAAGCCTTCTTTGACATTAGGGTTATGCTTCTTCCTACCACTCCTGGTAGGAAGAAGCATAACCCTAATGTCAAAGAAGGCTGTGTCCGTCTATGAACGGAAGAGAAAATAGGATTTTTGTACTCACCGTAAAATCCATTTCTCTGAGTTCATAGACGGACACAGCCTACTTTGACATTAGGGTTATGCTTCTTCCTACCAATGCCCATTTTTAATGTGGCGAAAAATGCTCTGGAGCCCACACATGATCGTTTTTAATGACATTAAAAAAAAAAAAACATTTCGGTCGTGTGTACGCGGCATAACACTGACCTACCTGATTCCTACACTGACCACTAAACTGACCTACCCGATTCCTACACTGACCTACCTGGCCATTACACTGACCTACCTTTCCCCTACACTGACCTACCAGACCCCTACACTAACCTACCCGACCATTACACAAACCTACCTAACCATTACACTGACCTACCTGACCCTTACACTGACCTGACACTTTCACTGACCTGACACCTACAGTACAGACCAAGTTTGGACACACCTTCTCAATCAAAGAGTTTTCTTTATTTTCATGACTATGAAAATTGTAGATTCACACTGAAGGCATCAAAACTATGAATTAACACATGTGGAATTATACATAACAAAAAAGTGTGAAACAACTGAAAATATATTTCATAATCTAGGTTCTTCAAAGTAGCCACCTTTTGCAGCAGACACATCTCTAGAACTGTTAAGAGGAGACTGTGTGAATCAGGCCTTCATGGTAGAATATCTGCTAGGAAACCACTGCTAAAGAAAGGCAACAAGCAGAAGAGACTTGTTTGGGCTAAAGAACACAAGGAATGGACATTAGACCAGTGGAAATCTGTGCTTTGGTCTGATGAGTCCAAGCTTGAGATCTTTGGTTCCAACCCCCGTGTCTTTGTGCGACGCAGAAAAGGTGAACAGATGGACTCTACATGCCTGGTTCCCACCGTGAAGCATGGAGGAGGAGGTGTGATGGTGTGGGGGTGCTTTGCTGGTGACACTGTTGGGGATTTATTCAAAATTGAAGGCATACTGAACCAGCATGGCTACCACAGCATCTTGCAGCGACATGCTATTCCATCCGGTTTGCGTTTTGTTGGACCATCATTTATTTTTCAACAGGACAATGACCCCAAACACACCTCCAGGCTGTGTAAGGGCTATTTGACCAAGAAGGAGAGTGATGGGGTGCTGCGCCAGGTGACTACCTCTTGAAGCTCATCAAGAGAATGCCAAGAGTGTGCCAAGCAGTAATCAAAGCAAAAGGTGGCTACTTTGAAGAACCTAGAATATGAAATATATTTTATTTATTTTTATATTTAGTTATGATGCCTTCAGTGTGAATCTACAATTTTCATAGTCATGAAAATAAAGAAAATTCTTTGATTGACAAGGTGTGTCCAAACTTTTGGTCTGTACTGTACCTGACCCCTACAATGACCTACCTGACCCCTACAATGACCTACCTGACCCCTACAATGACCTAACTGATGCCTACACTAACCTACCTGACCATTACACTGACCTAACTGACACCTACACTGACTGATACTTACTTCCTGCACTACTCACACCCCACCTCCCCATCCCCCACACACAGTACCATGTAAATCGGTGGATCCATCATATTCCTTACCTCTCCATGGCCTCATCATCTATTTGATCAAAGCTCTCCCCAGCACCGGGCGGGCAGTATTGTAGGAGTCTCCACCATCCAGCCACTCCTTGGTATTCCCGCCCAAAAGGTCAGCTAGCAGCCACTGCACCCCTCCCATGGCCATGATCTGCTCCAAGCGACGTGGCTCCCAAACAAACTTGACATCCTTTTTTTCCCCACAAATAGAGCTTTCTTTTGGTGGTATTTGATCACCTCTGCGGTTTTTATTTTTTTGCGCTAAAAACAAAAAAAGAGCGACAATTTTGAAAAAAAACACAATATTTTTAACTTTTTGATTTAATAAATATCATTTTTTTTTTTAAATATGTGTTTCCTCAATTTAGGCCGATATGTATTCTTCTACATATTTTTGGTAATAAATAAGCGTATATTGATTGGTTTGTGCAAAAGTTTAAGGCCCGGATTCGCAGACATCGGTGCATAGTTATGCCGGCGTACCGTATCGAATATACGCTACGCCGACGTAGCGCAAAGCGGCGAGCACAGTATTCACAAAGCACTTGCTCTCAACGTTGCGCTGGTGTAACGTAAATTCGTAGGCGTAAGCCGGCCTAATTCAAAGTAGGTGGAAGTGGGCGTGATCCATTTAAATGAAGCGTGACCCCATGCAAATGATGGGCCGAACGAACGGCGCATGCGCCGTCCCGTGGACGCAACCCAGTGTGCATGCTCAGAACCACGTCGGAAATACTCCCTAAGATACGTCGAATCACTGCCTACGACTTGAACGTAACCTACGCCCATCCCTATTCACGTCCTACTACGTAAACAACGTAAAATACGACGGCTGTTCCCTGGTCCATACCTTTGCATGAGTTGTGCCTCATAGATGGGGAATAACTTTACGTCGGGCGTATGACATACGTAAACCGTGTATATTAATGCGCCGGGCGCAAGTACGTTCGTGAATCGGCGTATCTCACTTATTTGCATATTCAAATCGTAAATCAATGGGAGCGCCCCTTGCGGCCAGCGTAACTATGCACACAGGAAGCCTATTTTCAGGCGTATCTAGTTCTGTGGGCACGGCGCACAGATACGACGGCGCACATTTACACTTACGCGGCGTATCTCGAGATACGTCGGCGTAAGGTCTACGTGAATCCGGGCCATAGTGTCTACAAAATAGGGGATAGATTTATTGAATTTTTATTTATTTTTTTACTAGTAATAGCGGCAATCTGTGATTTTTATTGTGACTGTGACATTGCGACAGACAAACAAACAGTAGCGACCCCCCTACACAGCCCTTGTACCTCTGGACCCCTTTACTTTACACTGCACCTCTAGACCCCTTTACATTACACAGCACCCTAACCTCTGAACCCTTTTACATTACACAGCACTTGTACCTCTGGACCCCTTTACATTACACAGCCCTTATACCTCTTGACCCCTTTACATTACACTGCACCCTGCACCTCTAGACCCTGCTATATTACACAGCAACCTGCACCTCTGAACCCCTTTACATTACACAGCCCTTGTACCTCTGGTCCCCTTTACATTACACTGCACCTCTAGACCCCTTTACATTACACTGCACCATGGGCGTCCGCTCCATAGGGCAAGGGGGGTCATTTGCCCCCCCCCCCCCTGGAATCGCCAGTGAGAGCCAGGAGCAGGGCCGAACTGGCCCTGGGGCCGCTTTAAGCGGTGACTGCAGCGCTCCCCTCCGGTGCTCGTATCGTATGTCATGGCGCTGGGTCTGTGTGCAAGGTCCCGCCCCCCTAGTTCGGCTCGTCTTATAGTCTTTTAGTGTTCCGCCTATCACACAAGCCGAAATAGGGGGGCGGGACCTTGTGTAATTTAAAGGGGGCCAGTGATGCAGGGTGCTGTGTAATGTAAAGGGGTCCAGAACTGTGGGGTACTGTGTAATGTAAAGGGGTCCAGAGCTGTGGGGTGCTGTGTAATGTAAAGGGGTCCAGAGGTGCAGTTGTGGAGAGGGGGTACACAGTAGTGACAAATAGATATTGAAGGATGCAGGGGGCACAGTGGGGTGTTTTTACATTTTAACGTGGGGGGTCGCTTTTAACCACCGCTAGCAGTCGAAGAAAGGGTAAAATGCAACTGTGTATCGCCGCTGCTGAAGCGCCCCCCTCTGAATTTCAGCGGACGCCCATGCACTGTACCTCTACAGTACAGACCCCTCTACAGGGCAGACCCCTCCTACAGTACAGACCCATAATGTATCTCAGATGATCAGGCGGGACATGCACAGCACTGGTCGGGTCCCCTCCCCATGTGTAGACACGAATGAGGAGGGGGAGGCGGCTTCACTCTGCTCGGCTGTGTGAGACAGCCGAGACTAATCAGAGCCGTGGCCACAAGAGGGGGAATCTTTGCGGCCGGGTCCCGGGTGTGCCGACGGGTGTCACTCGGGTGGGGCTCACACACCCCCTCCTGCAAAGCCACTACAGCTCGCCTTAGGCTCTTTGTGTGCCTGTCACTGTGACCATGGTGCCGCTGCCTTAACCCGCCCACTGTCTCTGCTTCAGTTGCGGAGGGGAGGTGCCGGCCTGATACCCCACCAGTGTGTGGCAACCCGCCCTCCACTTAGTACGCCACTGTTGACTTCCATTCGTCTTCAATGAACGGGATCCGACTTTGAGTCTGATATGGATCTTGAGGGAGGAGCCCACCCCCCCCCCCCAATAAAAAGCGGCGTAGGGTCTTTAAGGAGAACCCCCCACACCTAAATTATTAAAAAAAGAGCATGGGGTCCCACCCCCCCAAAATCCATACCAGACCCTTATCTGAGGATGCAGCCCAGCAGGTCAGGAAAGAGGGGGGACAAGAAAGCACCCCCCCTTCTGGGCCCTACCAGGCCACATTCCCTCAACATGTGTAAAACAGTGTGAACCGACCCTTAGCCCCTGTTCACATCTGGACAATTTGACGCATGCCAAATCGCAGCCTTTTTCCAGCAGCGGCACCATCCGAATCAGTGCAACGCCATCTTCCCCTTGGAGAAAAGCCATATGCTGATCGCCTGAGCGATCAGCGCACGCCTTTTCTCCAGGGGGACACTCTCATACTTTGCCATTGCTAATAATCCTGAAAGGGACTTATATGCTTAGAATTATTGTGTTTATATACAGCTTACCTGTTTCGATCTTTAAAGGCTTTGGCCCGGATTCACACAGCACTTACGCTGACGTATCTCGAGATACGCCACGTAAGTGTAACTATGCGCCGTCGTATCTGTGCGCCGTGCCCACAATCTGAGATACGCCTAAAAATAGGGGGCCAGATTCACCAAAGAGATACGACGGCGTTTCTCCTGATACGCCGTCGTATCTCTGTTTCTATCTATGCGACTGATTCATAGAATCAGTTACGCATAGATATCCCTAAGATCCGACAGGTGTAATTGTTTTACACTGTCGGATCTAAGGATGCAATACCGCGGCCGCCGATGGGTGGAGTTTGCGTCGTAAACCAGCGTTGGGTATGCAAATTAGCAGTTACGGTGGATCCCCGACGGATTTTCGCGTTCGGTACGTCGTCCGTAGTCTAATTTCCCGTCGCAATTTTAGTCGTTATTTGACCTGCCCTAACTTTAGTCAGCAATCGTATTGCTGTCTAAAGTATGGCCGTCGTTCCCGCGTTGAAATTTAAAATTTAACGTCGTTTGCGTAACACGTCCGGGAATACGGAAGTACGCTACGCGCGTCGCCGTTCGAAAAAATGACGTCACGGCGCGCAAAGCACGGCGGGAGTTAGGAAACGGAGCATGCGCAGTAGGTCCGGCACGGGAGCGTGCCTAATTTAAATAGCATACACGCCCATTTGAATTGGCCCGCCTTGCGCCGGAGGCCGCCGGCGTAGTTTTCATCGCAAGTGCTTTGTGAATCAGGCACTTGCGATGAAAACTTGCGGCGGTGTAACGTATCTACGATACGTTACGCCGCCGCAGTTCTATGTGAATCTGGCCCAGGCTTCCTACGACCAGCGTAACTTGCCTACTCCATCGTATCTTGGGCGCATATTTATGCTGGGCGCATTTGCCGCTCCTATTGATTTTCTATGCACATATGCAAATGAGGGAGATACGCCGATTCACGAACGTACTTGCGGCCGGCGCATAATATACACGGTTTGCGTAGGTCATACGTCCGACGTAAAGTTATTCCCCATATAGGAGACGCAACTCATGCAAAGGTATGGACCAGGGAACACAGTCGTCGTATTTTACGTCGTTTACGTAGTACGTGAATATGGCTAGGCGTAGATTACGTTCACGTCGTAGGCAGTGATTCGACGTATCTTAGGCAGTTGTTTCGACGTGATTCTGCGCATGCGCCCACGGGACGGCACATGCGCCGTTCGTTTTAAGTACTTCTATGGCGCTTGCCCCATCATTAGCATGGGGTCACGCCTCATTAGCATGGCTCACGCCCACTTCCACATACGCCGGCTTACGCCGAGGAAACCCAGCGTAGATTTGAGAGCGAGTGAGGGCAAGTGCATTGTGAATACTGTGCTTGCCTCTCTGCACAGCGTCGGCGTAGCGTATATTCGATACGCTACGCCGGCATAAATATGCGCCAATGTATGTGAATCCGGGCCTATATGTTTAATAGCATGATGAGGATTTAAGGAGTGTAATTCACTCCCATCCTGGTCGCGTTTTCTGTGTCTGTGATCCCTGTCCTTCAGAACTCCTTGGCAAGTTACTATGCAGGACTCCTGTGCATATGAAATAAATCATTCAGCAGTGGGCCCCAATTTTCCTGATGATACAACATTGGATATTACCCTCTTTTGGAAGTTTTGAAAATGTATGTAGAAGATCTTTACTCTCCCGCAAGTGAGACCCGTTCTCTCCTTTGTTATCAACGAACCCTGAATGTGTCCTGACGAAGCTTAACAGCGAAACGCGTTGATGCACAGGGCCTCCCCTTTTTTTTATTGTGTACTTATGCTTTTTTTTTCTCTAATGTTATATGTATGATACATTTTGTTTAATAAAATATTTTTTTGTATAAATTTTAGCGTGTACTACGCCTTTAAAGTCCTACCATTTGGTTTACCATTTCTCCTCTGGTGTACCTCCCTTTTTTTGTTTCCCTAGGCTTTAAACTGGTAATGCCCCACAAATAAAACATGTTGGGCCAGATTCACGAACGACTTACGCCGTCGTATCTTCTTATACGCCGCGTAAGTTCTAGGATGCGCCGTCGTATCTATGTGCCGTATTCTTAAAACCAGATATGCCCGAATTCTGGCTCCATCCGGACGTGAGTCTCCTACGCCATCGTATCTTGGGTGCATATTTGCGCTGGCCGCTAGGGACGCTTCCATTGATTTTCGCATTGAATATGTACACGAACGTACTTGCGCCCGTCGTAGTAAGCTACGCCGTTTACGTAAGGCGTACGTCCGGCGTAAAGTTATCCCTCATAAAGCAGGGGTAAGTCATGTTAGGGTATGAACGTCGGAACAGCCGTCGTATTTTACGTTGTTTACGTAAGTCGTACGTGAATGGGGCTGGGCGTAGGTTACGTTCACGTCGTACGCATTGAGCCGTCGTATCTTAGGTAATATATGCGACGTGATTCTGAGCATGCGTGCGCATACGCCGTTCGTTCGGCCATTCATTTACATGGGGTCACGGTTAATTATAATACAACACGCCCACTACCTTCCAAATTTGAATTAGGCGGGCTTACGCCGGCCCATTTACGCTACGCCGCCGTAACTTAGGGAGCAAGTGCTTTGTGAATACTGGTCTTGCCTCTCTATGTTACGTTGGCGTATCGCATATGAGCTGCGCTACGCCCGCTCAAAGATACGCCGCTGTACGTGAATCTGGCCCGTTGTTTTCCTGGTGTTGTCATCTAAACAGCTTTATGTTGCAATTCCAGCGTGCAGGATACTTAATAAGTGGAGCTTTGCAATCTGCCATTGATTAAAAAAAATGTTTTACTTGGTTAGCGACTCACAGCAATGTATTTGTTGTGACTTAAATATTGGGCAGGTTCCAGCTTTGAGCTAATCTCCAGTAAAGTGGCCTTGGCATGCTTTGCTGATCACTAATTGCAAACACTGGAGGAAACGGATTACTGGGTATAGCAAATGTTAATGCTTCCAACTGATTTTCTTCAAGAATAAGAAAAAAAGGAAAGAAAACATTATCTGTTTTCAAACATGGCACTGTGCTAGTAATTCAATATTTACACAGCTTGTTTTACTTAGCATTTCGTGTCTCACAATGACCTATATATCTTTGTAGATGGCTTTATTTTATTTGTTATTAGGCTGAGTGTATGCACTTTTATTTGTTTTGATATTTTTACATCCCACCCTTGTTTGTAAAATTATTTTGCGCAATTAAAGTAAACGCCAAAAACAAATTCCCATCTACCCCGATAAGTAAACACAACATTTTACAGTATTATAAAATAAAAAAATAATACAATCCTCCCCTAAAAAAAAAATAAGTGAATTGCACACAGAAACAACTTTTTCTTGTGCTTTTATTAAAGTTGAACTCTAGTTTTCAGATGAATACACAGACAAAATAGATATATGTAGCACCTTCTACTGTAGGTGCTAGAGTAGGATTTATGTAAGGGAGACTGTCAGTGCAGGAAAATTTAGGCAGGCCTATGCTTCAGGCTAGGCCTGCTTGTTTTGATCTGGGGGCAGGAAGTAGTTAGTGTAGCAGTGAGTGTGACCACATGTGATTTAGTTCTGAGGTGCCTCCCCTGCTTCCAGGGAGAATGATCTGGAAGGGGGGCAGGGCACAGGGCTGGAGTGACAGGGAGCTCATGTGAGGAGCCCTGACCAATCCCCGCTTGGAATTGGCAGGGGGCAGGCCTCCCATATAAGCTCAGGTCCCAGCCCACTGGGGAGGAATTGTCGGCCGGGAGACGTGGAGAATGGAGCATTTTGGCAGCAGCAGGGGCCCCACCCCTATCTGGGGGGGTGTGAGGCCTAGCAGAGGAGCCCGGGAGAGCTGGGTGTCTGTGATGACCCATCTCCTCCACCTCCCTGCCTAACCCTAGCAGCCAGGAGAGAAGCGAAAGGGAATACCACAGATCTCAGGTACCCAACCTGCAGCTGTTTGGCATTTTCTGTGCAGCCCTCAGGCTTTTCCTATTACTGTTATAACAGTCTCATGTAATATGTCTCCAGTCTATTATTATCTCCTGAAGCATGCCAAGAGCCTCAAGTGGCTCCTGTAGCATGATTACAGTCTATGGCAGACTACTGCAGCATATTCACAGTCCCTGATCATCTCTCTCTTGTATCCCCCTCACAGTCCCTGATCATCTCTCTCTTGTATCCCCCTCACAGTCCCTGATCATCTCTCTCTTGTATCCCCCTCACAGTCCCTGATCATCTCTCTCTTGTATCCCCCTCACAGTCCCTGATCATCTCTCTCTCTTGTATCCCCCTCACAGTCCCTGGTCATCTCTCTCTTGTATTCCCCTCACAGTCCCTGATCATCTCTCTCTTGTACCCCCCTCACAGTCCCTGATCATCTCTCTCTTGTATCCCCCTCACAGTCCCTGATCATCTCTCTCTCTTGTATCCCCCTCACAGTCCCTGATCATCTCTATCTCTCTTGTATCCCCCTCACAGTCCCTGGTCATCTCTCTCTTGTATTCCCCTCACAGTCCCTGATCATCTCTCTCTTGTATCCCCCTCACAGTCCCTGATCATCTCTCTCTCATGTATCCCCCTCACAGTCCCTGATCATCTCTCTCTCTTGTATCCCCCTCACAGTCCCTGATCATCTCTCTTTCTCTCTCTCTCTTGTATCCCCCTCACAGTCCCTGGTCATCTCTCTCTTGTATTCCCCTCACAGTCCCTGATCATCTCTCTCTCTCTCTCTCTCTCTTGTATCCCCCTCACAGTCCCTGGTCATCTCTCTCTTGTATTCCCCTCACAGTCCCTGATCATCTCTCTCTTGTATCCCCCTCACAGTCCCTGATCATCTCTCTCTCTCTCTCTTGTATCCCCCTCACAGTCCCTGGTCATCTCTCTCTTGTATTCCCCTCACAGTCCCTGATCATCTCTCTCTTGTATCCCCCTCACAGTCCCTGATCATCTCTCTCTTGTATCCCCCTCACAGTCCCTGATCATCTCTCTCTCTCTTGTATCCCCCTCACAGTCCCTGATCATCTCTCTTGTATCCCCCTCACATTCCCTGGTCATATCTCTCTCTTGTATCCCCCTCACAGTCCCTGATCATCTCTCTCTTGTATCCCCTCACAGTCCCTGATCATCTCTCTCTCTTATATCCCCCTCACAGTCCCTGGTCACCTCTCTCTTGTATTCCCCTCACAGTCCCTGATCATCTCTTTCTCATGTCCCCCTCACAGTCCCTGATCATCTCTCTCTTGTATTCCCCTCACAGTCCCTGGTCACCTCTCTCTTGTATTCCCCTCACAGTCCCTGATCATCTCTTTCTCGTGTCCCCCTTACAGTCCCTGAAAATCTCTTGTATCCCACTCACAGTCCCTGATCATCTGTTGTATGCCCCTTACAGTCCCTGATCATCTGTTGTATGCCCCTTACAGTCCCTGATCATCTCTTGTATCCCACTCACAGTTCCTGATCATCTCTTGTATCTCACTCACAGTTCCTGATCATCTCTTGTATTCCCCTCACAGTCCCTGATCATCTCTCTCTTGTATTCTCCTAAAAGTCCCTGATCATCTCTTGTATCCCCCTCACAGTCCCTGACCATCTCTTGTATCCTGTTCACAGTCCCTGATCATCTCTTGTATCCTGCTCACAGTCCCTGATCAACTCTTGTATCCTGTTCACAGTCCCTGATCATCTCTTGTATTCCCCTTACAGTCCCTGATAATCTCTTGTATCCCACTCACAGTCCCTGATCATCTGTTGTATCCCCCTTACAGTCCCTGATCATCTCTTGTATCCCACTCACAGTTCCTGATCATCTCTTGTATCCCACTCACAGTTCCTGATCATCTCTTGTATCCCACTCACAGTCCCTGATCATCTCTTGTATCCCACTCACAGTTCCTGATCATCTCTTGTATCCCACTCACAGTTCCTGATCATCTCTTGTATCCCACTCACAGTTCCTGATCATCTCTTGTATCCCACTCACAGTTCCTGATCATCTCTTGTATCCCACTCACAGTCCCCGATCATCTTGTGTATCCCGCTCACCATCCCCGATCATCTCGTGTATCGCGCTCACCGTCCCTGATCATCATGTGTATCCCTCTCACAGTCCCTGATCATCTCTTGTATCCTGCTCAAGTCCCTGATCTCCTCTTGTATCCCGTTCACAGTCCGTGATCACCTCTTGTATCCCACTCACAGTCCCTGATCATCTGTTGTATCCCCCTTACAGTCCCTGATCATCTCTTGTATCCCACTCACAGTTCCTTATCATCCCTTGTATCCCGCTCACAGTTCCTGATCATCTCTTCTATCCCGTTCACAGTCCCTGACCATCTCTTGTATCCTGCTCACAGTCCCTGATCACCTCTTGTATCATGTCTGTAGTCTCTGACTATATCCTTTTGTTTCTGTTGTCTCTGACAATGAATATTCATTGCATTGTATGTGTAGCCCTTTTGCAATGTCAGGGGCTGCATTTGAGGTTCCTCCATATCAAGAAAGTTGACCACCACTGCTATAGAAGGTCACTGGAATGACAGCGCTGAGTCAGCAGGGGCTCCTGACATCACATCCAACATTGTGGCACCCAGCAGCAGTCTCAGGGTTTTTGGAGGTCTACATAAGGAAAACAGGGTCTCTTTAACCACTTAAGGATCGGAAGAATTTCCCCCTTAATGACCAGGCCATTCTTTGCGAAACACACTGCTTTAACTGAAAATTGTGCGGTAGTGTGACACTTTACCCAAACAAAATGTGCTTTTTTCCCCCACAAATAGAGCGTGATATTGTATCACCTCTGCGGTTTTTATTTTTTGCGCTATAAAAAAAAAAAGCACCCGTTTTGAAGAAATAAAAAAAAACAATATTTTATACTTTTTGCTATAATATCCAGGAAAAAAAATCATCAGTTTAAGCCGATATATATTCTTCTACATAATGTTTGGTAAAAAAAACTGCAATAAGCATATATTGATTAGTTTGCGCAAATGTTATAGCATCTACAAAATAGGGAATAGATTTATGGCATTTTGATTTTACTAGTAATGGCGGCGATCTGTGATTTTAAGCGGGACTGCAATACTGCGGCAGACAGATCGGACACTTTTGACACAGTTTTGGAGCATTGACATTTATACACCAGCTGTGTGGGCACTGACAGCTCAGCACCCACGAGGGTAAGTACAGTGGGGCCCAGGGGAGCGTGTAGTGTGTTGGTTCTTTTTTGTAAATGTGAACTAACACTTTAACCACTCCCCTTCATGACCAGGACATTTTTTGGGATATGGCACTGCGTTACTTTAACCGCTTAAGAACCCCTCCACGACGATATACGTCGGCAGAAGGGCACAGCTGGGCACAAGCACGTACCTGTACGTCGCCTTTAAAAGCCCAGCCATGGGTCACGCCGGCGTGCTTGCTTCTTGGCCCTGTGCTCTGTGACCGCACCCGCGGACCCAATCGCCACCGATGTCCCGCGATCGGGTCACAGAGCTGAAGAACGGGAAGAGGTAAGTCTAAACAAACCTTTCCCTGTTCTTCCTAGTGTGACTGCCACTGATCGTCTGTTCCCTGTCATAGGGAATGACGATCAGTGACGTCACAAGCCAAGCCACGCCCCCACACAGTAGTAATCATTACCTAGGAAACACTTAACCCCTTCAGTGCCCCCTACAGGTTAACCCCTTAATCACCAGAGTAATTTTCACAGTAATCAGTGCATTTTTATAGCACTTTTCGCTGTAAAAATGACAATGGCCCCAAAATAGTGTCAAAAGTGTCGAATGTGTCCGCCAAAATTTCGCAGTCACAATAAAACTAGTAAAAAAAAATATTAATAAAAATGCCATAAAACTATCCCCTATTTTGTAGATGCTATAACTTTTGTGCAAACCAATCAATAAACGCTTATTGCGATTTTTTTTTATTTTTTTTTACCAAAAATATGTAGAAGAATACGTATCGGCCTAAACTGAGGAATTTTATTTTTTTATATATTTTTGGGGGATCAGATACCACCAAAAGAAAGCTATATTTGTGGGGAAAAAAGGACGTCAATTTTGTTTGGAAGCCGCACAATTGTCAGTTAAAGTGACGCAGTGCCGAATCGCAAAAAGGGGCCTGGTCCTTTAGCTACAAAATGGTCCGGGGCTTAAGTGGTTAACTGACCATTGTTTGGACATGCGACGTTGTACCCAAATAAAATGTACCTGTATGTCTTTTGTTTTCCCCACAAATAGAGATTTATTTTGGTGGTATTTGATTATTTCTGTGGGTTTTAATTTTTTGCGCTATAAACAAAAAAAAGTACATTTTGAAAAAAATTAATTATTTTTTACTTTTCTGCTATAAAACACATCCAATTGAAAACATGTAAAACCTCCAATTTCTTCATTCATTTTGCCCAATATGTATTTTGCTAAATATTTGTGTATATTGATTGGTTTGTGCAAAAGTTATAGCGTGTTCAAACTATGGGATATATTTATGGAATTTGAATTAATAACATATTTTTTTTTTACCAGTAATGGTGGCGATCAGCGATATTTAGCGGGACTGCGACATTGCGGCGGACAAAACCGGACACTAAGTAATACTTTTTTGGGGACCAGTGACGCTAAGACAGTGATCAGTGCTAAAAGAAAAGGATTTCTCCAGTTCATAGACGGATACAGCCTTCATTGACCTTAGGGTTATGCTTCTTCCTACCAGGAGATTTAGGCAGAATTCTACAGCACTTAAGGTGTTAAAACCTTTCCTTCGTGCCGCTCCTCCCAGGGGGCGTGGCTCCCCCAGGCATAACCCACACCCTGCTCTAGCAGCCTCAGTTTGTAACAAGCAGTACAAACAAAGGAGGGGTGGGTGCTGTGTCCGTCTATGAACTCAGAGAAATGGATTTTACGGTGAGTACAAAAATCCTTTTTTCTCTTTCGTTCATAGACGGACACAGCCTTCATTGACCTTAGGGACGTCCCCAAGCAGTGTCAAAAAATTCGAGGGGTGGGAAAAATAACACAGCAAAAACAGGTTACACCCCAAACAAAAACCGGAGTTACTGAACGGAGGAACTCCAACCTTAAACTGCCGCCTGTAACACCCTGCGGCCGAAGGAGGCATCAGAAGATGCACTCACATCCACCTTATAAAACTTTGAAAAAGTGTGGACCGACGACCAGGTCGCAGCCTTACACACCTGTAACACAGAGGCTTGGTGTCGGAAAGCCCAAGAGGCCCCGATCGCCCTGGTCAAATGCGCCGTGACCCGAAAAGGGGGCGCCCGCCCCTTCAGGGCATAGGCCTGAAGAACAACCTGTCGGATCCACCTGGAAATGGTGGCCGACGAGACTGCCAGGCCCTTACTGGGACCGGACACAGACACGAACAGCGAGTCCGATTACCGGGAACAGAGCTGTCGCCGACAAGTAAACTCGAAGGGCCCGAACCACATCCAGGGAATGTAAAGTGGCCTCCTTAAGGTTTTTCGGCTGAGGACATAAGGATGGAAGAACAATGTCCTCGTTAATGTGAAAGGCCGAAACGACCTTCGGAAGAAAAGAGGGCTGCGGGCGCAGCACCGCCTTATCCTGATGGATGACCAAGTAGGGGGCCTTGCAAGACAAGGCCACCAGTTCAGACACCCGTCTGATAGAGGTAATAGCTACCAGAAAGACCACCTTCTGCGAAAAAGTCAGCAAAGGGATCTCCCGAATGTTCTCAAAGGGGGCATGCTGAAGCGCCGAGAGGACCAAATTCAAGTCCCATGAAGGCAGTGGAGGGCGCACCGGAGGGGCCACATGGCGGACCCCCTGCACAAACGTGCGAATCAAGGAGTGCGCCGCCAAGGGACGCTGAAAGTAAACAGCCAGAGCAGAAATCTGACTCTTGATCGTGCTCAAGGCAAGAGCCTGGTCCACTCCCCGCTGCAGGAACAGCAGGATCCGGGACACCACGTAAGTACGGGGGTGCCACTTCATCTCCTCACACAAAAAGATGTATGCTTTCCATGTACAATGGTAAATTTTCCGAGAAGTGGACTTCCGTGCACGCAGCATGGTAGAGATCACCGGGCCCAACAGGCCCCGGTCCTTCAGCACCTGGCTCACAACAGCCACGCCGTTAAAGCCAGTGACCGTAAAGCAGGATGGAAGATCGGACCCTGAAACAGGAGATCTTCCCTCAGGGGTAGACGCCAGGGGACGTCTGCCACCAGACGTACAAGGTCCGCGTACCAAGAGCGACGTGGCCAGTCTGGGGCGACCAGGATTGTTGGAATCCCTTCGGCATCCACCCTGCGCAGCAGGCGAGGGAGGAGCCTTAGAGGAGGGAAGGCGTAAATCAGGTGATAATGACCCCAGGGAGCCACCAACGCATCTGATGCGTCCGCCCACGGGTCTTTTTACCTGGCCACGAACCGTGGCACCTTCCGATTGAGACGGGACGCCAGAAGGTCCGTATCTGGAGTGCCCCATTTTAGGCACAGGTTCTGAAACATCTCCGGGTGAAGAGACCACTCCCCCGGATCCAGAGTCGTGCGACTTAGGAAGTCGGCTTGCCAATTCTGAACCCCCGGAATGTATACGGCCGACAGAGCCGGAACGGACCCTTCGGCCCACCGAAAGGATGTGCGCGACCCCCGTCGCTGCAACAGAACTCTGTGTGCCTCCCTGATGATCAACCTACGCCACAGCCGTGGCGTCATCGGACAGGATCCTGACCTGTCGGCCCCGTAGATCCAGGAACCACCTGGCAAGGCAAAGCTTGAATGCTCGGAGCTCCAGAACGTTGATCAGTAGGCAGGATTCCACCTGAGTCCAGTGCCCCTGGGCTGACTGGGTGTCCCAAGCGCCCCTCCCCAACCGGAGAGGCTGGCATCCGTCGTGACCACTGTCCAGTGGCCTCCAAAAAAAAACGACTTCCCGGCCCGAAGCACCAGAAACGCCAGCCACCACACCAGGGGAGACATGATCAGATGACTCAAATGAATCGGGTAATCCAGAGATGACGAAAGCCAGTCCCATCGTGACAGCAATTCCCTCCAAAGTACTATGGCGTGGAATTGGGCATACGGAACCGCCTCGAAAGAGGCCACCAACAGACCCAGAACATTCCAGCAGAACCGCAGAGATGACCTAAGGTCAATGAAGGCTGTGTCCGTCTATGAACGTAAGAGAAAATGCATTTCAATCATCCTGACACCAAAACAACCATGGTGCAGTGATCATTGAAGCGACAACACCAGCAATTTCCCTGATAAATTGCCCCCCAAAAAAATATTTTCTGGTAGTGCCCCTCCCGAGACCAGACTCTGGATCCGCCTCCTGTCTTATGGTATTGGCATAGTATGGCATAGTGGTTAGCACTCCCGTCATATTTGCATAGTAAGGCGTAGTGGTTAGCACTCCTGTCATATTGGGATAGTATGGCGTAGTGGCTAGCACTCCCATCATATTAGCATAGTATGGCATAGTGGTTAGCACTTTCGTTGTATTATCATAGTATGTTGTAGTGGTTAGCATTGCTGTTATATTAACATAGTATAGCGTAGTGGTTAGCACTCACGTGATATGAGCATAGTATGCCGTAGTGGTTAGCATGGTATGGCGTAGTGTTAGCACTCCTGTCATGTTAGCATAGTATGTTGTAGTGGTTAGCATTCCTTTAATATTGGCATAGTATGGCGTAGTGGTTAGCACTAATGTGATATTAGCATAGTATGGCGTAGTGGTTAAAACACCTGTGATATTAGCATAGTATGACGTAGTGGTTAGCACCCCCGTCATCTCCCGAATGTTCTCAAAGGGGGCATGCTGAAGCGCCGAGAGGACCAAATTCAAGTCCCATGAAGGCAGTGGAGGGCGCACCGGAGGGGCCACATGGCGGACCCCCTGCACAAACGTGCGAATCAAGGAGTGCGCCGCCAAGGGACGCTGAAAGTAAACAGCCAGAGCAGAAATCTGACTCTTGATCGCGCTCAAGGCAAGAGCCTGGTCCACTCCCCGCTGCAGGAACAGCAGGATCCGGGACACCACGTAAGTACGGGGGTGCCACTTCATCTCCTCACACAAAAAGATGTATGCTTTCCATGTACAATGGTAAATTTTCCGAGAAGTGGACTTCCGTGCACGCAGCATGGTAGAGATCACCGGGCCCGACAGGCCCCGGTCCTTCAGCACCTGGCTCACAACAGCCACGCCGTTAAAGCCAGTGACCGTAAAGCAGGATGGAAGATCGGACCCTGAAACAGGAGATCTTCCCTCAGGGGTAGACGCCAGGGGACGTCTGCCACCAGAGGTACAAGGTCCGCGTACCAAGAGCGACGTGGCCAGTCTGGGGCGACCAGGATTGTTGGAATCCCTTCGGCATCCACCCTGCGCAGCAGGCGAGGGAGGAGCCTTAGAGGAGGGAAGGCGTAAATCAGGTGATAATGACCCCAGGGAGCCACCAACGCATCTGATGCGTCCGCCCACGGGTCTTTTTACCTGGCCACGAACCGTGGCACCTTCCGATTGAGACGGGACGCCAGAAGGTCCGCATCTGGAGTGCCCCATTTTAGGCACAGGTTCTGAAACATCTCCGGGTGGAGAGACCACTCCCCCGGATCCAGAGTCGTGCGACTTAGGAAGTCGGCTTGCCAATTCTGAACCCCCGGAATGTATACGGCCGACAGAGCCGGAACGGACCCTTCGGCCCACCGAAAGGATGTGCGCGACCCCCGTCGCTGCAACAGAACTCTGTGTGCCTCCCTGATGATCAACCTACGCCACAGCCGTGGCGTCATCGGACAGGATCCTGACCTGTCGGCCCCGTAGATCCAGGAACCACCTGGCAAGGCAAAGCTTGAATGCTCGGAGCTCCAGAACGTTGATCAGTAGGCAGGATTCCACCTGAGTCCAGTGCCCCTGGGCTGACTGGGTGTCCCAAGCGCCCCTCCCCAACCGGAGAGGCTGGCATCCGTCGTGACCACTGTCCAGTGGCCTCCAAAAAAAAAAACGACTTCCCGGCCCGAAGCACCGGAAACGCCAGCCACCACACCAGGGGAGACATGATCAGATGACTCAAATGAATCTGGTAATCCAGAGATGACGAAAGCCAGTCCCATCGTGACAGCAATTCCCTCCAAAGTACTATGGCGTGGAATTGGGCATACGGAACCGCCTCGAAAGAGGCCACCAACAGACCCAGAACATTCCAGCAGAACCGCAGAGATGACCTAAGGTCAATGAAGGCTGTGTCCGTCTTTGAACGTAAGAGAAAATGCATTTCAATCATCCTGACACCAAAACAACCATGGTGCAGTGATCATTGAAGCGACAACACCAGCAATTTCCCTGATAAATTGCCCCCCCAAAAAATATTTTCTGGTAGTGCCCCTCCCGAGACCAGACTCTGGATCCGCCTCCTGTCTTATGGTATTGGCATAGTATGGCATAGTGGTTAGCATCCCGTCATATTTGCATAGTAAGGCGTAGTGGTTAGCACTCCTGTCATATTGGGATAGTATGGCGTAGTGGCTAGCACTCCCATCATATTAGCATAGTATGGCATAGTGGTTAGCACTTTCGTCGTATTATCATAGTATGTTGTAGTGGTTAGCATTGCTGTTATATTGGCATAGTATAGCGTAGTGGTTAGCACTCACGTGATATGAGCATAGTATGCCGTAGTGGTTAGCATGGTATGGCGTAGTGTTAGCACTCCTGTCATGTTAGCATAGTATGTTGTAGTGGTTAGCATTCCTTTAATATTGGCATAGTATGGCGTAGTGGTTAGCACTAATGTGATATTAGCATAGTATGGCGTAGTGGTTAAAACACCTGTGATATTAGCATAGTATGACGTAGTGGTTAGCACCCCCGTCATATTAGCATAGTATGGCATAGTGGTTCGCACTCCCGTGATATGAGCTTAGTATGGCATAGTGGTTACCACTCCTGTGAAATTAGCATAGTATCATGATATAAGCATAGTATTGCGTAGTGGTTAGCACTCCCGCAATATTAGCATAGTATAGCGTAGTGGTTAGCACTCCTGTGATATTAGCATATTATGCAAAAACAGTCAAAAGCAACATGCATAGGTGTGAATCGTGCCTTAGGCGGTAAAAACTAACCACTATGATATTAGCATAGTATGGCGTAGTGGTTAGCATGCCTGTCATATTAGCATAGTATGGTGTAGTGGTTAGCACCCCCGTCATATTAGCATAGTATGGCATAGTGGTTAGCACTCCTGTGATATTAGCATAGTATGGCGTAGTGGTTAGCGCTCCTATGGTATTAGCATTGAATGGCATAGTGGTTAGCACTCCTGTCATATTAGCATAGTATGGCATGGTGGTTAGCACTACTGTGATATTAGCATAGTATGGCGTAGTGGTTAGCACTCCAGTGATATGAGCATAGTATCATGATATTAGCACAGTATGGCATAGTGGTTAGCACTCCCGTCATATTAGCATAGCATGGCATAGTGGTTACCACTCCTGTGATATTAGCATAGTATGGCATAGTGGTTAGCACTCCTGTGATATTAGCATAGTATGGCGTAGTGGTTAGCACTCCTATGGTATTAGCATAGTATGGCAATCTGCATCTAGTGTCAGGCAAGTGACATTCTGCAATTTGTGGCAGGTGATGTGACAATCTTCAACGCGTGGCAGGTGACGTGGCAAGTGACACACTCGGGGCTCCCACTGATTTTACATTATGGTGAGTTGAACCATTTCATTTTATATTACAATGTAATAATAGAAATAATGCATTTCAATCATCCTGACACCAAAACAACCATGGTGATCATTGAAGCGACAACACCAGCAATTTCCCTGATAAATTGCCCCCCAAAAAAATATTTTCTGGTAGTGCCCCTCCCGAGACCAGACTCTGGATCCGCCTCCTGTCTTATGGTATTGGCATAGTATGGCATAGTGGTTAGCACTCCCGTCATATTTGCATAGTAAGGCGTAGTGGTTAGCACTCCTGTCATATTGGGATAGTATGGCGTAGTGGCTAGCACTCCCATCATATTAGCATAGTATGGCATAGTGGTTAGCACTTTCGTCGTATTATCATAGTATGTTGTAGTGGTTAGCATTGCTGTTATATTGGCATAGTATAGCGTAGTGGTTAGCACTCACGTGATATGAGCATAGTATGCCGTAGTGGTTAGCATGGTATGGCGTAGTGTTAGCACTCCTGTCATGTTAGCATAGTATGTTGTAGTGGTTAGCATTCCTTTAATATTGGCATAGTATGGCGTAGTGGTTAGCAATAATGTGATATTAGCATAGTATGGTGTAGTGGTTAGAACTCCTGTGATATTAGCATAGTATGACATAGTGTTTAGCACCCCCATCATATTAGCATAGTATGGCATAGTGGTTCGCACTCCCGTGATATGAGCATAGTATGGCATAGTGGTTACCACTCCTGTGATATTAGCATAGTATCATGATATAAGCATAGTATGGCGTAGTGGTTAGCACTCCCGCAATATTATCATAGTATAGCGTAGTGGTTAGCACTCCTGTGATATTAGCATATTATGCAAAAATGGTCAAAAGCAACATGCATAGGCGTGCCTTTGGCGGTAAAAACTAACCACTATGATATTAGCATAGTATGGCGTAGTGGTTAGCACTCCTGTGATATTAGCATAGTATGGTGTAGTGGTTAGCACTCCTATGGTATTAGCATTGAATGGCATAGTGGTTAGCACTCCTGTCATATTAGCATAGTATGGCATAGTGGTTAGCACTACTGTGATATTAGCATAGTATGGCATAGTGGTTAGCACTCCTGTCATATTAACATAGTATGACATTGTGGTTAGCACTACTGTGATATTAGCATAGTATGGTGTAGTGGTTAGCACTCCTGTCATATTGACATTGTATGGTGTAGTGATTAGCACTCCTGTGGTATTGGCATAGTGGTTAGTGGAATCGTGCCTTAGGCGGTAAAAACGAACCACTATGATAGTAGCATAGTATGGTGTAGTGGTTAGCACTCCTATGACATTAGCATAGTATGGCGTAGTGGTTAGCACTCCTGTCACATTAGCATAGTATGCATGGGTGTAGGAACCGGGGGGGACGGGGGGGACGCATCCCCCCCAGGAAATAATGCGGGGGGGACAAGTATGGTAAAATCCCCCCCAGGTTAGGATAGGGAGATCGTCCCCGGATCGCAGGCAGGGGCCGCAGAGTCCAGCTGCGGTCACTGCTTTTCTCCCCCTTCAGTGCCGATCCAGCCCCGACCCCTCCCCTCCCCTCCCGAGTGGCGCACAGCTGATTGCACACAGACATGCATAGCTGTGCTGGCTGCTCTGCTGAATAGGAGAAAGGAGCAGGAAGGGGGGCGGGGCCCAGACTGACACTCGTGGCCACACTACACCCGACCAGCCTGCAGAGCCAGAGAGACTAAGTTACATGTGATGGAGAGCCAGAACGACACAGTTGAGGTACAGGGGGGAGGAGGTAAATGTTACAGAGAGGGGGGAAGTTACAGTTTACAGAGAGAGGGAGGTATAATATTCAGAGGGGGGGGGGGGGGTGTTACAGTTTCAGTTTACAGAGAGGGGGAGGTATAATATTCAGAGAGAGGGGGGGGTGTTACAGTTTACAGAGAGGGGGAGGTATAATATTCAGAGAGGGGGGGGGTGTTACAGTTTACAGAGAGGGGGAGGTATAATATTCAGAGAGGGAGGGGGGGTGTTACAGTTTACAGAGAGGGGGAGGTATAATATTCAGAGAGGGAGGGGGGGTGTTACAGTTTACAGAGAGGGGGAGGTATAATATTCAGAGAGGGGGGGGTGTTACAGTTTACAGAGAGGGGGAGGTATAATATTCAGAGAAGGGGGGTGTTACAGTTTACAGAGAGGGGAGGTATAATATTCAGAGAGGGGGGGGTGTTACAGTTTACAGAGAGGGGGAGGTATAATATTCAGAGAGGGGGGGGGGGGTGTTACAGTTTACAGAGAGGGGGAGGTACAGTATTCAGAGAGGGGGGGATATGGTATACAGGTACTAACCTGGCACTGGATAGTCATAGATTCATGCTTTTAGTGCAGCTGATGGAAATGGGGAACAGGACTCTTATCTATTCATGTCATGTATTTACTCTGGCACTACCACTCTAACCTGGCACTACCACCCTAACCTGGCACTACCACCCTAACCTGGCACTACCACCTAACCTGGCACTACTGTATACCACCTAACCTGGCACTACCACCTAACCTGCCACTACCACATAACCTGGCACTACCACCTAACCAGGCACTACTGTATACCACCTAACCTGGCACTACTGTATACCACCTAACCTACCACTACCACCTAACCTGGCACTACCACCTAACCAGGCACTACTGTATACCACCTAACCTGGCACTACTGTATACCACCTAAGCTGGCACTACCACCTAACTTGCCACTACCACCTATCCAGGCACTACTGTATACCACCTAACCTGCCACTACCACCTAACCTGGCACTACCACCGAACCAGGCACTACTGTATACCACCTAACCTGGCACTGCCACCTAACCTGGCACTACTGTATACCACCTAACCTGCCACTACCACCTAACCTGGCACTACTGTATACCACCTAACCTGGCACTGCCACCTAACCTGACACTACCACCTAACCAGGCACTACTGTATGCCACCTAACCTGGCACTACCACCTAACCTGGCACTACTGCATGCCACCTAACCTGGCACTGCCACCTAGCCTGCCACTACTACCTAACCTGGAACTATTGTCAATCACCTAACCTGCCACTACGAGCTAACCAGTTAATTTTTGCTAATGCCATGTGGGTTAATTTTGACTAATGTCATGTGGGTTAATTTTTACTGATGCCATGTGGGTTGGTTTTTACTAATGCCATGTGGGTTAATTTTTGCTTATGCCATGTGGGTTATTTTTTACTTATGCCGTGTGGATTAATTTTTACTTATGCCATGTGGGTTAATTTTTACTAATGCCATGTGGGTTAATTTTTACTTATGCCATGTGGGTTAATTTTTACTTATGCCATGTGGGTTAATTTTTACTAATGCCATGTGGGTTAATTTTTACTTATGCCATGTGGGTTAATTTTTACTTATGCCATGTGGGTTAATTTTTACTTATGCCATGTGGGTTAATTTTTACTTATGCCATGTGGGTTAATTTTTACTTATGCCATGTGGGTTGATTTTTACTAATGCCTTGTGGCCCACAAGGCATTAGTAAAAATTAACCCACATGGCATGTGGGAGTCCGAGTTTACTGAATAAGAATTTACCTGGCGAGTAAAAATGCTGTCCCCCCCAGATTTGTAAGGGTTCCTACACCCATGATAGTATGGTATAGTGGTTAGCACTCCTGTCATATTAGCATAGCATGGCATAGTGGTTAAAACTCATGTGATATTAGCATAGTATGGCATAGTGGTTAACACTCCTGTGATATTAGCATAGTATGGCGTAGTGGTTAGCACTCCAGTGATATGAGCATAGTATCATGATATTAGCACAGTATGGCATAGTGGTTAGCTCTCCCATCATATTAGCATAGCATGGCATAGTGGTTACCACTCCTGTGATATTAGCATAGTATGGCATAGTGGTTAGCACTCCTGTGATATTAGCATAGTATGACGTAGTGGTTAGCACTCCCGCAATATTAGCATAGTATAGCGTAGTGGTTAGCGCTCCTGTGATATTCGCATATTATGCAAAAACGGTCAAAAGCAACATGCATAGGTGTGAATCGTGCCTTAGGCAGTAAAAACGAACCACTATGATATTAGCATAGTATGGCGTAGTGGTAGTACCGCTAGAAGGTCCACGTCCTGAGTGCCCCACTTTTTGGCACAGACCCTGAAACACCTGCGGGTGGAGAGACCACTCTCCTTGGCCTAGAGCAGTGCGACTTAGGAAGTCGGCTAGCCATACTGTACCCCCGGAATGTACACGGGCGATAGAGCTGGAACAGACTTTTCGGCCCACCGAAGGATGTGCGCGACCTCCGTCGCTGCAGCTAAACTCTGTGTGCCTCCCTGATGATCAACCTACGCCACAGCCGTGGCGTTGTTGGACAGGATCCTGACCGGTCGGCCCTGTAGATCCAGGAACCACCTGGCAAGGCACAGCTTGATTGCTCGGTGCTCCAGAGCAATCAAGCCTCCCGAATCTATCCGGAATAGGCCGCCCTACCTGGATGATCCGGTGCAGTCGTCCACTCGACTGTTGAAACCGGGACTTGCCCCTTTTGTTGCGGCGCCATCGCCATTTTGAGGCCTAAGAGACCTCGGAAATCACAGCGCTCAAGTGCGGATACCGGAGCGGACTGCTAGGCTAATCCTCCTTTGTATACCCGATATACAACGCTCTGCGGGGGTGATCCGGTGCAGGCACCTGAGCAGCGCTTGGAGAGGAGTTTCTCCCTTTCTTGCTGGAGAACAGCCGGCGCCATTTTTTGGCCTACTAGACATCACTGTCTGTATTGTGACACTACAGCTGAAGGGAACTCTGAGTTGGATGCCAGGCCCTGTGACTGACATAGATCCTAGTTTTGTGTGTTAAGAGGAAGAACCACTATCTAGTAGCAGAGCTTTGTAAGAAAAGGATAATAGGAGTGACAGAGGTGAGCGTCAGCATCTATAATACTCATTGGGCCCTCTGAATGCAATGATTTTTCACCTCACAGCTCACAGTTATGACTCAAAACTTGTATTTGAGAATTGGTGAAGCGTTCCTAAGCGCTGATAAGATGGAGGCTTGATAAAAGGGGAATTACCTCACCACTGACCACTGTCATGGGATGAAATTATACTGACTTTTCATGATATAAAGATACTAGCTTGATCTGTATGGGAACTGAAATTCACAATATTGCCAATCTATGGAAATTATACTGAGTTATTAGCTCATGCCTGTTACATCCTCTAAAAATAAAAAAAAAGGGCAAAGGAAATAATAAACAAGCTGAAGTGACAAGGGATCTTTTCAAGATGTCAGCAGCACCTCAAACGTATGCTCAATGTGCAGCAAATAAGAATCCATCACATATGGATTCTATGTCCCCTGTACTGCATCACACTTTACCTCAAGAACAAATCCCTGTGGAGTCTAATCAACTGTCGTCTGTATTGGTTCCCTCATGTAATCCAGCTAATAAGCCTACAGGCAGTACACAGGCTCTTGATGTTACCTTTAATGTGTCTGAACTGTATGCTAGAATATCTGAAATGCTGGACAGAGGATTGGCACAAAATGCTGAAAGAATAACTGGAGAAATTAGAGCTGACTTTCAAAACCTGGGTTCAAGAATTGAAACTATTGAACATAATCTGGATGTTAATATTACTAGAACGGCCCAGAATGCCGATCACCTACAATACATGCAGGAACAACTGGACATAGCGCAAGCTAGGATCGATGAACTTGAAAATAGATCACGGAGAGGCAATTTTAGGATCAGAGGCCTTCCTGAATCTATTATTGATGTTAACTCTGCAGTATAAGACATTATTAAAATTTTATTACCATCTATTTCGGCTCATAAACTGGATTTGGACCGTGCACATAGGTCTTTGGGACCATTGAGGAAGGATGGTTTACCAAGAGATATAGTGGTTAAACCACATTATTATTCTACAAAGGAGGAGATAATGAAAAGCTCTCGCCAACATGAACAACTGACCTACCAAGGTACCAATATCCAAATCTTTTCTGATATTTCTCCTTATACGATTCAAAAGAGGAGGTCAACGAAGCCTTTGTTATCTGCCCTCCTGAGGAAAGAGATAAGATATAAATGAAACTGCACTGACCAAAAAGTATATTTGGAGCAAGCTAACTTTATAGGAACAAAGTTTGTGAACAAAGGGTACAATGAGGATTTTATTCAAGAACAAATCCGTAAAGTATATGACACACCTAGAATTACCCTGATTCAGGACAAAGTGAGATCTGAACAAATGGATAACAATCTTCCGATTATCCTAAACTATACTGTCCAACATAGACAGCTAGAAGCCATTTTCAAAAAGCACTGGCCTATCCTGAGAGCTGACCAGCAGCTACAGGGTATTCTACCCACTATCCCCAGGGTGGTATATCGTAGAGCTCCCACCCTGAGGGACTTAGTAGCCAAAAACGTTCCTGATCCTCCTTCAAAGAAAAATGTACTTACCTTCTTTCAGGGTAAGGGATTCTTTCCATGCAAGAGGTGTTTTGCATGTAAGAATACGAATTTCAATGGTCAAAAATGCACCAAATTCACTTCAAATGTCACCAAAAAGGAGTACAATATTGATGACCTTATTACTTGCAGAACTGAGGGTGTGGTGTATGTCCTGGAGTGCCCATGCTCCTTACAATACATAGGCCGCACTAAACGTCCCTTATGGAAAAGATTAAGAGAGCATGTACAGAATATTATAAATGCATATCCGAAACATAATGTCTCCCGTCATTTTGAGCTATGTCACCAAGGGAACCCAAAGGGTCTGAAATTTTGGGGCATACAAAAATATAGTCCCCACTGGAGAGGTAGCCATAGGGTGAGAGAGATCAGTAAAGCAGAATCGAGATGGATCCATGAGATGGGATCTCTCTCTCCGAATGGTTTAAATATTGACTTTGATCTTAACTGTTTTATATCTGATTTTTAATCTCTGTTTTTAAATAGTATTTTATTTATATATATGTACATATCTCTCACATCTCCCAATCAGTTACCCTAATGCTATCCTATTAGGAGCTTGTACCCACTGGATGGCTAATGGTGTGGTGCTCCTGTATATAATATAATATTTATTGTTATGTACAACATGTCCATGATGCTATTCAATTGATAGCTTAGATTGGGATATGTGATTGACAGCCTTGGTTTGATTCACATGCAATATTCATATGGTGGATCATTTTTACATATATGTATTTTAGTTTTTATATATATTTATATTTATATACATATTAACATTTGCTGGCTTATACGGTAGTAATATCAAATGAATACCACGGGATGCTAATTTGAGTTGCACGGATTCGTCCGCAGCAGAACCCGAGATAAACTTATGTGGTTTGTACAGACAGCGGTTTTTAAAAAGTTATTGTGTCTCAATTTGTATCATATTAAAACTTGTTAAATAGATACTTTTATAAACCACAATTGGCTGAAATGTTGTGGTGTATCTGCAATGATGTAGTCATTGGTGCCTCCCCATTGGTCCGTTCGCGCTGTTGCAAGTGTGTGATAGGCTATTTATAGCCTTAGGAAGCCCCAGTCACACATTGACCCATGATTAAGTCACGTGTCTAGCGACGATACGCGTGGGGGAGGAGCTTGAGTGACGGGACGCACGGAGGTGCCGGATGAGGAGCCCAACAAGCTGAGCAGCTTACATACACACACGCTGAAGCCTATTTAATATCGGGGATTCGTGAGTGATGTTTTGAGTGTTGTGAGACGCTGGTGTTTCATTTAACAGTATCACACTATCGGTCTTCTCTCTGTCTCCCTTTCTTTGCATATTTGAACACGTGAATACCTGGTGAAAAGCATTTTTTGACCTGACAAGTTTGATCAATACATCATCAAGCTGGTTATCTCTCACACATTGTGTGTGTGTGGTTTGGCAAAGTGCTTCTGAGTTGCCTTCAGGATTACAGCAACAAGGGACGATATATATATAGAATTTGGAACTTCATTCTTTGTATTAATTTGTCTTTCTCCTCCAGTAATTTTGATGTGTTGACACCTTATTTAATCAGTTGATTTAGCGCATTATCCTTTTTCACATATTTTGCTTGGTTTAGTTCACCGTTATAATTGCTGCTTTATCATTTATTTATTGATTAAGTAATATAATTAATTTTTCACTTAGTAGCGCTGTAGACCTTTCACATATTAAGATATAAATGGGCATTTCCTTTTGCACTGAAGTTTTCTTATAAAGGCAACCACTATGCTGTCCATAACTTTCAGGAAGATGAACGTCTACTGATGAGTCTTAATATAATCTCTACGGAACCTGATATGGACACTTCAACGATACAGCAGGGCTCTACCAAAAGACAGACTCCTATAAGCCCGACATCTTCTACATGGTCAAAGGTCAAGCACAGGAGGGTTAAAGATAACTCTGTTACCTGAATGGATAGAGAAAAGAAGAAACTTTTCCTTTTTCTCCCCCCCCCCCCCCTTTTTTTTTTTTTTTCTAACATTTACTGGTATCTCTGTCTCTACCCATATGTATGTATATCCGTATACATTTTGGGTGTGTGTATTTTTTATGGACAGGAACAAAAAGATTTTTTTTTTTTTTATAACATTTAATGGTTTTTATGTCTCTACCCATATGTATATGTATTCATATACATTTTGGATATGTGTATTTTATAAGGACAGGGACAAAAATATATATATATTTTTTTACATTTAATGGTATCTCTGTCTCTACCCATATATATATGTATTCGTATGCATTTTAGATATGTGTATTTTTTAAAGACAGGGACAAAAAGAAAATGTTTTATTTTTTTTTTAACATTTACTGGTATCTTTGTCTCTACCTATATGTATATAAATGAGTATACATTTTGGTCATGTTTAATTCTAAAGGTGAGGGACTAAAGGGGGGGGGGGGGGATTAAAAAAGAAAAAAAAACAAAAAACTTTTTTTTCTTTTTTAGATTTGTTGATGTCTCTGTCTGTACCCATATGTATATGTATGCGTATACTTTTCAGACATGTTTATTTCTGAAAGGATAGGGACAAAAAGATTTTTTCCTTTTCTTTTTTCTTTCTTCACTAATATTACGAAAGAAATGCATTTATAGCCATTTCCATTTGGTGTATGAAATATGTTCAAGCTGAATATTTGTTGTATGATTGCATTGTCTTATATATCTTTAGACATTGATAGCAGGTCAGTGGTGAGTCACTAGGCCTCAACTCACTCCTTAGATTGACGTTTGGTCGTCCTGGGGTGTGAGTTTGTAGCCCTTTTTACGGGCTATTCTAATATTGTTCTTTTGAGTGAAGGGAGGTGGATATTTCCTTCCCTTCATTCAGGGCCATCTTTCGGCCCTATATTTTACTGGTTTACCCTGATGGGTTTGTTTTTCTATTTTTTTTCTATGATTCTCTCTATCTTCCTAGCTTTTTTTTCCTTTTCAGCCTACCTGCCAATTTATGCTCATATTAAGATAAGGTTATTGAGGCGGTTTTACTGTCCGTCGACTGCCTATTTCTCATATGATTTTGGTCCTAGAACCACCGAACTTCTGTTGGACATGTTGCTTGGGTTCATTACTATCCTGACTCATGGCTAGTATAGCTAGTTCCCCATCTCCCCTTCGTGTTATTTCTCATAACACACAGGGGTTGAATTCTCCAATCAAAAGGAGAAAGGCATTACAATACTATAAGTCCATTCGTGTAGATGTAGTACTTCTACAAGAAACTCACTTTCCAAAGCGGTACACCCCCTCGTTTTTACATGAAAATTTTCCAACGTTTTATTTATCCAAAGCTGAAAATAAAACCAAGGGAGTAGTTATTTTGTTCTCCAAACATTGCAATTTTAATTTGGCTAAGGAGTATGTAGATCCGGACGGCAGGTTTGTTATGGTCAATGGTACCTTAGATAGTAACTTATATACTTTTATTTCCTACTATGCCCCTAATAGGGGACAAAACTCTTTTTTTTGTAATATGTTTGAGACTCTCCAATCTTTAATGGAGGGGATCATAATTATGAGTGGTGACTCCAATTTAGCCTTTGATACTGGACTAGATAAATCTGGACCGTCAACTAAATTGATCAGACCAACCAGGGCCAGCACACAAATAGCACGTCTGATTCACCAATCCGGATTGTCAGATATCTGGAGGGAATTGAACCCGACGACAAAAGATTATACACACTACTCTAGTCCTCATCAATCGTTTTCGCGCATAGATCATATATTACTATCTACTCATCATATCCCCTGTGCTCTACAATCGTCTATCATAGATGTTCCGTGGTCGGATCATTCCATAGTCATGTTGACATTGAAAAGGGTAAACGCTAACCAGAAGGTTTCTCATTGGACCCTTAACCAATCACTTTTAAATGACCCCAATATAGTTATAGAAGTTGAACAGGCCATAAAAGATTATTTTGGGGTTAATGATACTGGCGAGATCTCATCAGAAATCTTGTGGGCAGCTCACAAGGTGACGATCAGGGGCAAACTAATACGGATAGTAGCCAGACAAAAAAGATTAAAAAGAATGGAAATAGAAAAACTTGAACGTGAATTTAATGATTGAATTTCGCAACATAAAACGGATCCTATAGGATTTCCTACTTCCATTTTGGACGCAGCTAGAACTGCTCTAAACCTAGCACTTACGGTTAAAGCGGATGAAGCTATTAAGTGGTCAGGGACAAAATTTTATCGATTAAGGGATAGAATTGGTCCGATGTTGGCCAATAAACTTTCGCCAAGGTTTAGATCTAGGACCATTCCCAAGATTAAACAGAATGACGGTTCTCTTATTCTAAATCCTCAAAGGGTGATGAAAACCTTTCAAGACTTTTATTTAAAGCTTTATCATTTTGATGGCGGCTGTGATTCTAATAGAGTTTCTGGATTCCTTGAAGGCTTGGACCTACCAAGACTATCGGATTTACACAGTAGTGAAATGGAGGCTCACGTATCAGTAGAGGAGGTTATAGGGGTTATTACGGGGTTGAAGACGAATAAGGCACCCGGCCCAGATGGCTTCTCGTCTCCTTATTACAAGAAGTTTTCAATTCTTTTGGCACCCTATCTTGCAAAGTTTTTCAATGGTTTGTCCGAAGGTAATCCGATTGGCAGTGAACTTAATATGGCATACATATCTGTAATCCCTAAACCTGACAAAGATTCCAACTTAGTTGAGAATTATAGACCGATATCCTTGATTAACAATGACCTAAAAATATTGACTAAAATAATGGCTAATAGACTGTCGACCTTCATAGGTCAATATATACATAAAGATCAGGTGGGTTTTATTCCTAATAGACAAGCTCCAGACCAGATCAGGAGGGCGGTCGACTTGATTTCAATATTGCAATCTGGTTGGGCTGGAAACAATAGACAGGAGGGTATGCTTCTGTCGATAGACCTCCAGAAGGCCTTTGATTCGGTATCCTGGCCATATATATTTTCAATCTTGCGGAGGTGGGGTTTTGGTCCCAGGACTTTGGGTTTCTTAACTGCTCTTTATTCTTCACCTGAGGTCAGGATCAGACTACAGGGAATATATTCGGAGACCATCAAAATTAAAAGGGGTACTCGTCAGGGTTGTCCCTTGTCTCCTCTGTTGTTCGCTGTTGTAATTGAATCTTTAGCTATAGCAATCAGGAACGACCCGAACATCAAAGGGGTTAAATGTACCCGGAAGGAACACAAATGTGCATTATTTGCGGATGATCTTCTGCTATTTATTACCTCCCCAATAACTTCTTTACCTGCTATATATTCTCTATTGGATGATTTTTCTGAAATTTCAGGCCTTAAGGTCAATATTGTTAAATCCAGGGCCCTTAACGTATCGCTCTCTGACTCTATGGTTTCCCTCATTCGGAAAAGTTATACTTTTTGCTGGAATGCATCATCCATTAAATATTTGGGCATTAATCTGACCTAGAGATTCGAAGATCTTTATCAGGCCAATTACCCTCCTATGTATAAAAAACTTGAATCTGTTCTGGTAGAATGGAGTTCACATAACATAGGATGGATAGGTAGAATAAATTCCATTAAAATGACTCTCTTACCCAGGATTTTATACCTGTTTCGTTCACTCCCAATACCGATAAAGACAAACCATTTGAAAACCTTCCAAAGTAAACTTACCAAATTTGTTTGGAATAAGAAGAACCCACGTGTTTCTTTGCGCTCTCTTTTTAATCTACCTGAACAGGGTGGTTTTGGCCTTCCGAACTTACTGTGGTATTACAAGGCTGCTAGATTAGCTCAACTTTCGGATGTATACGTCAGAGGGGATCGACCTGATTGGGTATGTTTGGAAGAACAGGCTACTCCCTCTTACACGTTGGAGGATTTGTTATGGGTCACTCCCAAAAGTAGACCTCCTATTATGTCACCGACTCTCTCTCAAGCCATGGTGCTATGGGATTCGCTTAAAAAAGATCCTTCTCTGATCTCCAAGGGTCATCCTTTAGCCAATATATTCAGGGACCCTGACTTTACCTCTACAGTTAAAGGGGAATCCTTTAAATGGTGGCTTGACAGGGGGGTGTACCGCATTGGACGTTTCTTCTCACATTCGGGTCCCCTTTCCGAAAAATACTTTATGGATAATCTGGGCCTTCCTCTCTCTGAAAAACCAAGGTTCTCTCGAATTTATGATTTTACTCAAAAGCTTTGGTTAGATGAGACCGTATCGGGCTATATGACAGCTTATGAAATGAAATGTGACCAAGCCTTGGGTAGGAGGGGAGGAATTTCTATTATATATAGATCACTTGCTGCTAATGATCAGAAATTACCTCATATGATAGCTGGGAGAGAGATCTTCAGACCGAATGGGATTTAAAAGACTGGTACTCTAATTTTGAAAGATCTATAAAAGGGATTACCAATGTTTCACTTATAGAAGCTAATCTGAAGATCTTTACTAGATGGTACTTAATACCCTTGAGATTAGCCACTATTTACCCTTCTCTGTCACCTCTATGCTTTAGAGGATGTCAAGGGGTTGGTTCTATGATTCATATATGGTGGGAATGCCTGAAAATACGTAAATTCTGGAATACGGTTTTTCATATTATCAGACATGTAACTGATTGTAATATACATCAATCTCCAACGATAGCTTTATTGAATGGTTTTGTTCCGCAAGCTCTAAAGTCTACCAGGAAACTGATATTATTTATCCTCGTAGGAGCCAGGATTTCCATAGCAGCTGCTTGGAAAAAAACGTCAGTTTCGGTATTATATATGAAGAGAAAAGTGACTTGGATAATGGAGCAGTAGAAAAGAATGGGCTTACTGTTAGATTCAGATGACCAGTTTAATGAAGTATGGGGACCATGGTTGAAGTACTTGGGTATCTTAAATAACATATAAATTTAATAAGGCGATTCACCGCATATTGCCATATACATTTGGCAGGTAGGCTATCTACTCTTCTCTCTCTCTAATCTACATTTCCCACCTACTTTTCCCTTTTCTTTCCCACTATTTTTTTTTCTTTTGGTCCGAGTTCTTTACTTTATTTTTATTTTGTATGCTATCACAAGGTGCATTTAATACGTGATTGTGTTATTTGTGAATTTATTACTCTCTATTCATATATATTTTAACTTTGTCCTTTTCGATAGAATCTCTTGTCAATATAAGTATATTGAAATTTCTGGACATGGTAGTTTTTAGGTTCTTAGGATCCGAGAGGTAAATCTTGGAGATGGAGTCAATTCCTCAGTTGTTTTATTAATTTGATTGTTTGATAATATTTTAGGGTATCACAATCTTCATACATTGATCCGGAACTAACAGTTTTCAAAAAATTCTCTTAGTCTTCTCAATCTTTATTTTCACATTTTACCCCTTCTAGTTCACCAAGTGTGAATGCTTTAAAAACAGGAAGGTAAAATAGAAGGGGGTGAAGCTCTGCTTCCCTTGAAACAATTCGGACTTACTAAGTTATAGGGATCGTAGGATGGTTGCTTGGGAATAAATTCCATTTCTGGAATTGAATAACACAGGTTATGGGTTAACACGTATTAATGTTTACGATGAACTTGAATACCACTTAGGGGTACATTGCATATAGGACAATACGGGTAATTACCTATTATCCATTAGTTCGGATTGTCAAAGCTTGGTCTTTTTTTTTTCTCTTTCTATTTTATTTATTTCTGACTATAGAGTGTTTCCTTGATTGGGACCATAGTGTTGTTAGGGAAAATATAATACTTGAATATATCTTCCTGTAATGCAATGTGATGACATTCTTGTGTAAATTCTTCTGTACCGTATACATTTTCAAAATAAACTTAAACTTGATTGAAAAAAAAAGTTTGCTCTTTAATAGCACGTCAAAGCATTTACTGTAAGTGCACGTGTCCTGTTTAATCGCACCTAAGCACATTTACTGTAAGTGCAAGTTTGCTCTTTAATAGCGCGTCAAAGCATTTACTGTAAGTGCACGTGTTCTGTTTATTTGCACCTAAGCGCATTTACTGTAAGTGCAAGTTTGGAGGCCGGTCTTTGTTCGGGTGTAAGTTTTTTCGGGCGTTGTGTTTTTCAGGCGTGTGTTGGACCGGCTATAAGGGGAGGTTTGGAGGCTGGTGTTTTTTTCGGGGGTGCGGTTTTCGGGTGTGTGTTGAACCGGCTGTAAGTGGAGGTTTGGAGGCCGGTGTTTTTTTGGGCATGCGGTTTTTCGGACGTACATTTTCGGGCGTGCGTTGGACCAGCGATAAGGGGAGGTTTCGAGGCCGATTTTTCGGACGTGTTTTGGATCGGCTAAAAGGGAAGGTTTGGAGGCCGGTGTTTTTTTCGTGCATGTGTTTTTTCAGGCATGTGTTGGACCGACTATAAGGGGAGGTTTGGAGGCCAGTGTTTTTTTGTGTGTGCGTTTTTTTGGACATGCGTTTTCGGACCTGTGTTGGACCGACTATAAGGGGAGGTTTAGAGGCCGGTGTTTTTTTTCTTGGGCGTGCGTTTTTTTTGGGCCGGTGTTTTTCAGGCGTGTATTGGACTGGCTATAAGGGGAGGTTTGGAGGGCGGTAATTTTTTCAGGTGTGTGTTTTTCGAGCATGTGGTTTTTGGGTGTGTGTTGGACCGGCTGTAAGGGGAGGTTTGTAGGCTGATGTTTTTATCGTGTGTGTTTTTTTTGGGCGTGCGGTTTTAAGGCATGTGTTGGACCGGCTATAAGGGGAGGTTTGGAGGCCAGTATTTGTTTCGGTGTGCGTTTTTTCTAGGCGTGCTTTTTTCAGGCTATAAGGGGAGGTTTGGAGGCTGGCGCTTTTTTCAGGCGTTACGGTTTTCGGAAGTGTGTTGGACTGGCTATAAGGGGAGGTGTGGAGGCTGGTGTTTTTTTTCGGGGCGTGCATTTTTCAGGCGTGTAGGACCGGCTATAAGGGGAGGTTTGGAGGCTGGTGCTTTTTTGGGTGTGTGTTTTTTCGGGCGTACGTTTTTTAGGCGTGTGTTGGACCGGCTAAAAGGGAAGGTTTGGAGGCCGTTTTTTGTTTCGGTGTGCGTTTTTTCTAGGCGTGCTTTTTTCAGGCTATAAGGGGAGGTTTGGAGGCTGGTGCTTTTTCGGGTGTGTGTTTTTTCGGGCGTATGTTTTTTAGGCGTGTGTTGGACCGGCTATAAGGGGAGAATAGGAGGCCGGGGGTTATTTTCGGGTGTGTGTTTTTTCGGGCCTGCGGTTTTCGGACGTGTGTTGGATCGGCTAAAAGGGAAGGTTTGGAGGCCGTTTTTTGTTTCGGTGTGCGTTTTTTCTAAGCGTGCCTTTTTCGGGTGTGTGTTGGACCAGCTATAAGGGGAGGTTTGGAGGCCGATGTCTTTTTGGGCTTGTGGTTTTCGAGCATGTGTTGGACCGGCTATAAGTGGAGGTTTGGAGGCCGTTTTTTGTTTCGGTGTGTGCTTTTTCGGGCGTACGTTTTTTGGACGTGTGTTGGATCAGTTAAAAGGGAAGGTTTGGAGGCCAGTGTTTTTTTCGGGCGTGCGTGCGTTTTTCCAAGCATGTGCTGGACCGGCTATAAGTGGAGGTTTGGAGGCTGATGTTTTTATCGGGTGTGCATTTTTTTGGGCGTGCGGTTTTAAGGCGTGTGTTGGACTGGCTATAAGGGGAGGTTTGGAGGCCGGTCTTTGTTCGGGTGTGCGTTTTTTCGGGCGTTGCGGTTTTTGGGCGTGTGTTGGACCGGCTATAAGGGGAGGTTTGGAGGCTGGTGTTTTTTTCGGGTGTGCGTTTTTTCGGCGTGCATGTTTTTAGGCGTGTGTTGGACCAGCTATAAGGGGAGGTTTGGAGACCTGTGTTTTTTTGGGTGTGCGTTTTTCGGGGTGTGCACTTTTCAGGCGTGTGTTGGACCGGCTATAAGGGGATAGTGTGTTTTTTCAGGCGTGCGGTTTTCGGATGTGTGTTGGACCGGCTACAAGGGGAGGTTTGGAGGTCAGTGTTTTTTTCGGGCGTGCGGTTTTTCGGGTGTGTGTTGGACCGGCTGTAAGTGAAGGTTTGGAGGCCGGTGTTTTTTTTTTGGGCGTTCATTTTCTTAGGCATTTGTTGGACCATCTATAAGGGGAGGTTTGGAGGCCGGTGTTTTTTTCGTGTGTGCGTTTTTTCAGGTGTGTGTTGGACCGGCTATAAGGGAAGGTTTGGAGGCCGTTTTTTTCGGTGTGCGTTTTCAGGCGTGCGTTTTTCGGGCGTGTGTTGGACCGGCTATAAGGGGAGGTTTGGAGGCTGGTGTTTTTTCGTGTGTGCGTTTTTTAGGACGTGTGTTTTCGGGCGTGTGTTGGACCGGCTATAAGGGGAGGTTTGGAGGCCGGTATATTTTTTGGGTGTGCGTTTTTTCGGGCGTGTGGTTTTCGGGCGTGTGTTGGACCGGCTATACGGGGAGATTTTATTTAATATATTTAGTGGTCTAGTAGAGTATGAAAACTTAACAAACTGTACTGGAGCAGGAGTATATAGGAGACCCGTGATGCCATTTTATCACATTATTACCCCAACAGTTTTACTTTGATGTATACATTTGATTGTTTCTGCATCTAATGTGGTGGAAAGGTATGACTTTATCACAGTACAATTTATTGGTACATCACAAACACCACAAATGCAATTTGCATGGTAGGCTAAATATTTATTTAAAAAGAAAACAGAAGTGATATATGGTTTAAAATGAAAGTCAATGTAGCAACCTGGCAGAAAGTTATAGCACAAATGTTTGCTAGATCTTCTTAACAGTGTTTAACTGTGCAGGCAGATATCAGTTCTGTGAAAGAAAAAAAAACAGTGATGAAATTCTTAAAATCCAACAACGATAGAATATAAGCTGAAAGACAATAGTATGTCTAGTTTCCATGAATAATAATCATGTATTAATACCTAAGCTTAGCGATGTGCTTAATATTCAATATATGAGTGACTACATATGCAACGCATGCAGTAACATACGTTTTTAGTAATATATTGGCTAGTCAGATATTAATTGGTAGATGACACGTTCAGATGACTAATAATACTACTGGCTCTACCACGTCCTGCATGAAAAAGAGCCTTTACAGACTATTAAACATGTTTACATTTTTTTTACATTTCTTGGTGTTACAGCAGATCCTGCTGAAAATATACTGTATCTCATTGTTCACTTGTTCAGTATATTATTTTAGTGTTATGCCCTGTACACATGATCGGTCCATCCGATGAAAACGGACTGATTTATTTTTTCATAAGATATTCGATGAAGCTGACTGATGATCAGTCTTGCCTACACACCATCGGTTAAAAAAACGATCGTGTCAGAACACAGTGACGTAAAACACAACGACGTGCTGAGAAAAATTAAGTTCAATGCTTCCAAGCATGCGTCGACTTGATTCTGAGCATGCGTGGATTTTTAACCGATGGTCGCGCCCACAGACGATTGTTTTTTTCTATCGGTTAGTTAACCATCAGATAATTTTAAAACAAGTTCCTAGTTTTTTAACCGATGGATAAAAAACCGATGGGGCCCACACACGATCGGTTAGTCTGATGAAAACGGTCCATCAGACCGTTTTCATCAGACAAACCGATCATGTGTACGTGGCATTAGACTTTTCATAAATGGGCAATTCTGTAATATCACAAATTTTATTTTCATACCATACTGCAAAACAACTTCATGCACAAAAAAAAGTATTCCATAATATGATGACAATAGTCATTTTAGCGTAAAGCTTCCCCCCCAAACAGTGATCAGTGCGACCTGTGCTAACAAGTAAACATAAAAATAAATATAAAAGTGAGGTCTAAATAAGTTAACCAAAAAACCCATATATACCCCAACCTAACGAGAGGAAAAAAGGTAGTGTTTCAAACAAAAAATGACTGGTGCAAAAATACAAAAAAGCTGGAATACACAGCTATACAAACATGTAAAAAAATGGGTAAAAAATGCGCAACCAACATAAAAAACAAAACAAACAAAGTGTCCTGTTATGAAGTCAAAAAATGTATACAAATAGATGTAACATTTAGTACATCCCACAGGTGAACAGTGCAAGTGATATTATACAGGGAAAGTGTCCACTGCAGATGATGTTGGTTAGGTGTAATCACAAGATAAAAATTCATCCAACAATATCATCCATATGATTCAGCCGTTGATATATATTCAGACAGAGATGCCGCTTACCAGATCCGGTGGACCTCTATTACGGGGGTCTTATGGGCTCATAAAAACCAGGAGTCACTCAGAGGGATCCTCGTTGGCTAAGCACTGGTGTACTAGCGTATCTGTCTTCCTTCAAGCTTCCCAGGGCTGTGATGGATCCTATTCCAGGCAATCTCAGCTTCCAATGGAATGGCGTGGTGTATGGGTATGTTAGAGGAAGAGCAAAAAACGCTTCATGGTGCAGTATGATTTGGGTAATCCAAAAAAAAACTTTATTGATAAAGCAGGTTTACTGACATCAAGTTAAAAGCTTATTTCAGCAGAACAGTTTTAAAAAAACAGGATAAGAACTTCCAGCAGCGGCTCCGGCCCACCAGCTGGGGCGTGGTGACGTCAGGTAATTATTGCTCCGCCCGACGCTGCGTTTCTCCTCAACAGGCATCAACAGGGGATTGCCTCCTATCCCTGTTGATGTCTGTTGAGGGGAAATGCAGCGTCGGGCGGAGCAATAATTACCCGACGTCACCACGCCCCAGCTGATCGGCCAGAGCCGCTGCTGGAAGTTCTTATCCTGTTTTTTAAAACTGTTCTGCTGAAATAAGCTTTTAACTTGATGTCAGTAAACCTGCTTTATCAATGAAGGTTTTTTTTGGATTACCCAAATCATCAAGCGTTTTTTGCTCTTCCTCTAACATACCCGTACACCACGCCATTCCATTGGAAGCTGAGATTGCCTGGAATAGGATCCATCACAGCCCTGGGAAGCTTGAAGGAAGACAGATACGCTAGTACACCAGTGCTTAGCCAACGAGGATCCCTCTGAGTGACCCCTGGTTTTTATGAGCCCATAAGACCTCCGTAATGGAGGTCCACCGGATCTGGTAAGCGGCATCTAAACTTACAAAATTATAATTACAAAGAAAACAGTTCATTTTTGGTGAGAGTTAAAAAACAAAAAATACCTGATGACATTGCAGATCTGCTCGCACCATACACTGTAGTGTAGTAGGATTTCCCAAAGTAATCCTCCATAATGTCTTTTGGTTGTCTATCAAATTCAATTAGGCACTGAGTGTTGTCATTGAAGAGAAGGTTCTTGCCTTTATTTGAAGAAAACAACTGGAATATATCTTTTTCAAATCCCTTCCGTCCATACAGTGACTGAAAAAATACATAACAGTGCAAGTGAACCAACTAACCAACTAACCAAGTTAACATGCATATAGCATATGAAATGTGACGTAAACTAAACTCAACTAGCCTATCCCATCAGTAGTCTAAAAAAGAAAAAACACCTGTCCCCTAACTGAAAAATTGTCTTATTTGAGTGATCACAATACCACAATTACTCTTTTCACCATCCTCTTGAGAAGAGTGGGGGACATGGTTCTACAGCATTTCCTTACTGCTAGTATTAGTACTGTCAAGGATGCAAGCCCATGGCGAGTAGCTAATTGCGGTAAGGGTATCATATAAACTGATCAGATCCCCTGCAAGTTATGTTCATTCTAATGAAAAGCAGTAAAAAACGATTTACCTGTTGATTAGTAACAATTCTTACAACATCAGTGACGCTCTGCTCCCGGGTGACAATGGCAGGAGGTGGGATGCCTGAAAGTTTGCAGCTCTTGTAATTACTGACAGGGGAACGTGAGCCATCCAAACATAATAGTTCAAAATCTTCTGATTTCAATTTTTTTGCCCACTCTGCTGGATTTTTACCTGCAAGGTACAATTCCTTTCTTTAGTCAAGCACTTAAAGCCAAACAGCTCACAGGTTCTGAATTTGAATTCAAATCCCATTTAATTCAATAGGAGCCAAATCCTTAAAATCAATGTTGACCATTTCCATGGCTAAAAGGCAAAGGATTATCAAACAAATTGCATGCAGGAGACATGTAGCAATGGAAGAAAAAATGTTAAAATATTAAAACGTTAAAATACCGTTTTAGGGGGATTGTAGTCATGTTTGAAGTGAAACATTCAAAATGCCCAATTCCTTTAAAAAGAAAAGAAGCCAGCTGAGAGATGTAAGTTACTGGCAAATGTTTTTCTTTTCTAGTCATACCAATCCCTAATCCAAGCATGCAGCAAGGGGGCACAAGCATTTGCCCATGCCCCCCCCACCATAGAAAGTCCACATAAATTACATATCATTTTAGGCAGGTGCCATCAGAATGCTTTATCCAACAGCTTCTTAGGCCCCGTACACACGAGAGGATTTATCCGCGGATACGGTCTACCGCACCGTTTTCGCGGATAAATCCTCTCGAGGATTTGCCAGGATTTTGATCCGATGGAGTGTACTCACCATCGGATCGAAATCCGCGCCAAAATCCCATCGCGATGACGTGTCGCGCCGTCGCCGCGATGATGTCGCGACGACGTGCGCGACGCTGTCATATAAGGAATTCCACGCATGCGTCGAATCATTACGACGCATGGGGGGGATTCATTAGGACGGATTGATCCGGCGAGTCTGTACAGACCAGCGGATCAATCCGTTGGGATGGATTCAAGCGGATAGATTTGAAAGCATGTCTTCAAATTTTTATCCGCTTGAAATCCATCCCAGGGGATAAAAATCTGCGGAAACAGATCCGCTGGATTGTACACACCAGGGGATCTATCAGCTGGAGCCGGTCCGCGGATCAATTCCAGCGGATGGATCCTCTCGTGTGTACGGGGCCTTAGAGGTTTAAGTACTGCAGTAAACAAATCTCTATATCTAAGGTCTTAGCTCCTCCCATTGGCCCATCCTTAGAAGACTTATTGCTCTGTATGTATAATTATTAATTTAATGGGACAGAGCTAAAACCTCTAGCGAGGTGATTATATCCCTAGGGTCCCTGTGAGGTATAAGAAGCCCCTTAGTGAATCTACATACTGAAACATTCTAACCCAGTGTTTTATTTTAAGGATTTTTCCTTAACCACTTGATCACTGGGCACGTAAACCCCCTTAATAACCAGACCAATTTTCAGCTTTAGGTGCTCTCACAATTTCAATGACAATTACTCAGTCATACAACACTGTACCCAAATGAAATTTTCGTCCTTTTTTTCACACAAATAGAGCTTTCTTTTGGTGGTATTTAATCACTGTTGGGTTTTTTATTTTTTGCGCTATAAGAGAAAAAAGACTAAAAATTCTGTAAAAAAAATGAATTTTTCGTTGTTTCTGTTATAAAATTTAGCAAATTTAGTATTTTTTCTTCATTCTTTTGCATAAATGTGAAAGATGAAGTTACGCCGAATAAATAGATACTCAACATGTCACCCTTCAAAATTGCACACGCTTGTGGAATGGCGCCAAACTTCGCTACTTAAAAATCCCCATAGGCAACGTTGCAGGGTATTGTGGGGTATTGCAGAGTAGTGTGGGGTATTGCAGAGTAGTGTGGGGTATTGCAGAGTAGTGTGGGGTATTGCAGAGTAGTGTGGGGTATTGCAGAGTATTGCACAGTATTGGTATTGTGTATTGCACAGTATGGGGCAGGGATGGCTGAGCAGGGATGGATGGCTGGCATGTGTCACAGATCCAGCCCACAGCACTCGTGCTGCATCTGCTCTCTCCCCCCCTCTCCTCTCACACTGTACCGTTCGGTACAGAGAGGGGAGGGAGGAACCAGCGTCATCACATGACGCCGGTTTGTTTACAAGTGATCGCTCCGTCATTGGACGCAGCGATCACGTGGTAAACCGCCGCTATCAGCGGCGATTTACCGTGATCCGTGATGCGCCGGGTCCGGAGGACCCAGCGGTCACGGACATTCGAGTGCGGTCACGGACATTCGATTCTGGGAGGACGTCCATGGACGTCCTCCCAGGGTTAAGCAACCGCTTTGCAGCCGTATTTCAACTGCAGGCGGTGATTAAGTGGTTAAAGAAAAAGAGGCAATATTTTCATCACTCATGTTTGGGCTTAGGATTTATACTACTTAATCACTTACTGGGCAAATATACCCCCTTCCTGCCCAGGCGAAATTTCAGCTTTTGGCACTGTCACGCTTTGAATTACAATTGCGCGGTCGTGAGACGTGGCTCCCCACAAATAGAGCTTTCTTTTGGTGGTATTTGATCACCTGTGCGGTTTTTATTTTTTGCGCTATAAACAAAAATAGAGCGACTATTTTGAAAAAAACACAATATTTTTTACTTTTTGCTATAATAAATATCCAATTAAAAAAACAACTTTTTATTTTTTTTCAGTTTAGTCCGATACGTATTCTTCTACATATTTTTGGTAAAAAAATCACAATAAGCGTACAGTGATTGGTTTGCACAAATGTTATAACGCCTACAAAATAGGGTATAGAATTATTACTTTTATTTTTTTCACTAGTAATGGCGGCGATCTGCGATTTTTGTCACGACTGCGATATTACGCCAGACACATCGGTCACTTGTTTTCACACATTTTTGGGACCATTCACATGTAGCAGGGTCAAGTCATCAAGGACTATTGATAACGATGTAGACCTGAATCCCCACCGGAGCTCCAGTTACATTGTACATATGTGTTTGTTTTCTTGAAAAGCAATGCATTGTGGGACTAGAGGTACCAGGAGAAACGGACTCCATTGACAATTATTAGGAACAGACTACACTTCCCAAAATGCCTTGTCTTCCTGGAGCACATGACACCTCCGCCTTATGGGGGAGGTTACTTAAAGGCAGGGTGGAGCTGAATTCTCTCTCTTGGGGTCTGCGTTCTTCCCTCTGCAGAGCAGGGAAGAGAGCATCACAGCTAAGCAGTTAGGCCTGAAGCCTGAGAGGAGATCCATCTGGAGACCGGCCATCCGGAGAGAGACAAGACCGAGTGCCTCCAGCTCGTGCTTCCAAGAGACCGGAGAAGCTCACCAGCTGACGATCGTAGCAGTGGAGAGCCGAATACCGGAGACCGTGTGTTGCAGAGCGTTGACTGATTGGCGCGTTTTTCGTGGGGGACTCATGCGGACTGAGCCTGTTCGGGTGAGAGGGCACTTGCCCAAGTTTCAATACTACCCCAGCCTATAAACTAATAGTACTCCATAAACCGGAGCCACATGTTGTTCTCTGATTTAGCAGAGAGGCCTAACAACTGAGAGTTACGCTAGCAGAGTTGACTGACGCTGACGGGATATCGGTCCACAAGCATTTGTGTTCATCATACACCTTTGTGAGTTTAATTCCCTTTCTTTGGATTACAATTAAAGTGCACCATCGTTTGCAACATAGACTTCATCTTTGAAGAACATTCTGAAGCTAGTTGAGCCAGGCCTGGCCAGGGTTTTTATGCACTCGTGTTTTACGGGGCTGCCCACTAGGGGGAGCTTGCAAGCATAGATTACTTACAGTTACTTATGGACTCATTTGTATTAACCTTTTAGGTTTGTTTTACCGACTACTGCAGGGACGCTTGCAGAGTCATTCTTATACCAATATTTATGTGTGCTTAACCTGTTGTTTACCCCCCCCCCCCCTTTACCCTCTTTACTATATGCCAAGTAAAGTTACCCTTTTGGTTTTACTATATTGACTGTGTGAGGTGTGTTTACTTTTGGGAGCCGCAAGTTGAAGAAGGTAACAACATCATTGTATTGCCATTGCATATTCTATACGTGTTATTGTGGCCCCAGTCAAGTAGGGGACACAATACTATTGCATTTGTCTGGTGTGCCAAGGGAGGGTTCAAGCCAATTGAAGGGGGTGAATAAATTAGTGAGAGTAGATCCCAAATCTATACAGTGGCTCCTGCGGGGGTAGCGCTACACACATTTATACAGCGAACAGTGCTATAAAAATGCACTGATTACTGTATAAATGTGACTGGCAGGGAAGGGGTTAACACTAGGGGGCAATCAAGGGGTTAAATATGTCCCCTGCTAGGTGATTCTTACTGTGGGGGGAGGGCACTGACTGGGGGAGGTGACCGATGGTTGTCCCTATGTACAAGAGACACACCATTGGTCTCCTCTCCCTAACAGGACGTGGATCTCTGTGTTTACACACAGAGATCCACGTCCCTGGCTCTGTGACTGCCGATCGCGGGTGCCTGGCGGACATCGCTGCCGCCAGCCCCGGGCATCGGCACCTGTGTGACGGCACCCAGTGGCGCCCAGCCAGAGGCCGTATATATTGACGGCCTCCCGGCAGATTAGAGCCATCTTGCGGTTGTAAATAGTCGGCCGCGGATGGCAAGTGGTTAAAATAAATATATTTTGGAAAACTATACTGTAAATTTTTAGTAGGTTAGACTTTTTTTTCAATATATCTTGCTATGACTGAGCAACATATCCAAAAGCAAATTTAATGAGGAAACTTTACTGACTACATTTTTACTTGGCGTTAGACTTTGGTGAATGATTGGTATCAAATTATTTGCTTACCATCTGTGTTTTCAAATACAACAGTGTGAGGCACAAATGCCACATCTCCTTTTTCCACCAGACATCTAAAACAGAATCGAAGCAATATAAAATAAAATTATAATATCAAAAGTATTTTATGTTATAAACCAGTCCTACTCCACTTCATCACACAGTATAAACAGAAATCCATTCTTGTCACCAGCCATACAAATAAACACTATTTCAAATCAGGTTTCACAAGACTGACCTTCTTGTCTATACCTTGCCCATCATATTGTACAGAATGTACGCAGCCCATCGTGATGTACAGAATGTACCCAACCCATCATATTGTACAGAATGTTCTCTGCCCATCATATTGTACAGAATGTACCATGCATATGTACCCAGCCCATCATATTGTACAGTCCAAACACACAAAAAAACAAAAACAGCGCTGTCCCCATACACACTTCTACACCAATTACAGTCTATATGAAAGTCTATATGAAAAGTTCTCTTGTCCCTAGGTGCTGCAGCTCTCTCACTAATCCACTGGGTGGTGGACATGAATCTGAAACAATAGAAAGAGAGAGAGAGCGCAAAGGCTACCTAGTGTAACACTGTTTTTATTGTAAATTAGCAATTAAAAATACGAGGATTGCACTCCCAAACATATGATGTGTATTCACGTATACAGCTCGATTCAAGCCTCCTCTCCTGGTCTATATAGATCGATTGACTCACAAGGACGAGGTGTTGTATGGAGATGTTGGTGTATAAGCTAGGAGTCTGCTTCTTCATCTCATGTGCTGTTCAGTGCTTAGATAAGTGCATCTATCTCAAGTTCCTCATTTAACCCCTCCGGTGACATACTATTAAGGGTAAATATCTAGTAGGATTCACGTTTACATAAACAAGCAAATCTTTCACCTTCCGGAATGGACATAGGTATAGACTCTATCCCAAAAAGTTCCAGACCATTAGTACTACCCCCATGTTTGTATTTAAAGTGACGTGGCACACTATGCTTCTCGACCTTCTTCTCTATGAACCCACGTTCTCATTGCTCGCACCGTCCTACCTACATAGAGGTACCCGCATGGGCACCTGAGTTCATAGATTACAAACTGAGTACTGCAGCATATGAACTGTTTGATGTTGAACATATGACCATTTTTACTGTGAAATTACTTTTGGCCATGAATAATAAATCGACATGCTTTACATTTAGTACCTTTACATCTATGGCACCCTGTGAGATTAAAGAATTGAGGGATATTCTGCATCTTCAGGTTGTGTTTTTTTTTTTAAGGTGGCTAGGGGCAATTATACTTTTAACATTAGTTGCATGTCAAAAGACTATTTGGGGTTTATTAGGGAGAACTTTACCCGAGAGCTTTGTCCTGCCCCAAAATTGGCCAATGTTTTTGGACCACCTTCTTAATTGCACAGTGTTGGTTATTATATGTTGTTATAAAGAGAGTATCATGTTGGTCTTTACCAGATGTGAACATATTCTTATTCTGGATACCATCGATCACTAGCCTTTTGGATATACTGAAGTTCATATCCTTTTCTAGGAATTTTGTGGACAAAATAACTGCTTAGTCATCATAGTCCCTGGTACTGGTACAATTTCTACATAACCAGCAGAGTTGGCTATAAGGTATGTTCTCTTTCCATTTAGGATGGTGGCAGCTCTTTTCATGTAGATAGGAGTTGCCAGCTGTTTCCTTGAAATGGGTTTTTGAGGTGATGTTACCATCTTCATCATTGCCCAGTTCAAGGTCCAAAAAGACAAGGGTGTTGGCATCCACTACATGAATGAAATGGATGCCAAACTTATTATTATTGCAATAGGAAACAAATTTATCAACGGTGTCGAGTGACCCATCCCAAATTATAAGGACATCATCGATATACCTCCCGTAGTATATCAGATGTTTAGCAAAGGGGTTTTGATTCCAAATCTGAAGTTTTTCCCAATACCCCATAAACAGGTTGGCATAGCATGGTGGAAAATGTGCACCTATAGCCGTGACAGATACCTGTCTATAGAACTTATCCTGGAAGGAAAAATAGTTCCTCTCCAGGGCATATCGGGTGCACTGGCAAATTAATTCCGATTGACTGGGATTCGTATGGTCTGCTTCTGATAGGAAGTGCTCAACTGCACGTAGTCCCCCCTCATGGGGAATTGACGTGTAAAGTGAGCTCACATCCAAGGATAACCATAAGTGTCCTGATTCCCATTTATATTGTTGTAAGGTATCTAGGACATGTGCAGAATCCTTTATGTAGACAGGGAGGGAAATAACAAGAGGTTGGAGGGATGCATCCACATATTGTGATACTCGACTGGTGATGCCATCTATACTCGCCACTATTGGTCTGCCTGGTGGACATAGCGGGTCCTTATGGACCTTCGGGGTGTGGTAAAAGTAGGGTGTCTTAAAATAATTCATTAAAAGTAATTGTTTCTCTGATTTTTGTATATTACTACACTTAGAGGCGCCTCTCTTCTCTTTTATACTCTCCATCTCCTGCTGGATTTTGCTTCTAATCCCCATGTGGATGGATATTTTATGGTTACACAACCTATCAAATTGCTATAATCTTTTTATATGTACTATAAACTGAAGGACTTATGAATAAATGGCTGTGGAACAAATAATTTGAGTTTCCATTATTTCTTATGGGGAAATTTTCTTTGATATACAAGTGCTTTGGATTACAAGCATGCTTCCGGAACTAATTATGCTCACAATCCAAGGATTTACTGTATATCCACTGGACACAATGATTACAGCCAGCCAAATACAATGATTACTACTTGCGGCTATATCCACTGGACACAATGATTACTGTTAGGGGCTATACCTGCCGAAACCAATGATTACTGCTTGCAGCTATATTCGCTGAATACAATGATTACTGCTAGTGGCTATATCACATGTAAAAAATCCAACAGGCTGGTTGTACCCAAGTCGATCGATTGATAAACATGGGTAGAATCAGCCTGCCCATAGATCGATCGAGTCTCAGCCAGTCACTGTTGAACCAGACAAGATTTAATCCATCTATGTTCAGCTTAAGACTGAGGGAAGCTGCCAACTGAATAGAGCATACATGTGTCCTAAAACATTGGTATTTCTATACAAATATGAATTTATTTTACCTAAAGGCACCTTTGTTTCCATGATAGGCCTCATTGTCACCGAGTGAACATTTTGTATTGGCCACAGAATTCTTGGGGTCACCAATGCACAGTTTACAGAGGTTGGATTTAGTATCTGATCCAGGAGCACAGCTCTCACCGAAGAAGGAATCTGTCCAGGATTAACACAATATAAGTCATAAATCAAATAAGTCAGATAATTCATAAACTTAACAATGCACCCTGGCTGTGATGAGTGCTGGTAATGCCAATGTTTTGCCTCTATCTAAGCTTCTAACATGCAGTATTCAAACCATAAATATATTTTAGCTATAACCGGTGACATGGAAGTGTTTGATATGATGTACTGGCTCTTTAGCACACTGAACGTCTGTAAAACCGGGCTTCTGTGGCCTTGTGTATTTATGTGGTCACTGAACCCCTCGTGTTACATGTACATTATCCCATGTCTATTCTTCATAGGCATTAAGTTAAAAAATGGTTAAAATCTTTTTTTGGGGAGACTGCCAGATATGGGGGGATTGGTTGATGCTTTTTTTTTATCTGAAGAAGAATTTTGCACATTTATGGCATGTAAATTCTAGGAGTATGATTATTTTTTTCAAGTTCATATTTAGACTCTGTGGCATTTCATTTGTACCATCATTTTGAATTGACCGACTGCTTTCAGATGCATGGGAACTGCAGTCTAAGCAGACCATTAAAACCCTCTCTTTTATGGACTACACACCTTTCAGTGGATTCAATAATAGACCTGGGGATGTACACAATACCTACAGAGTGTTTGTCTCTAAACATTTCCTCTATCTGGACCTGCCTGAATCAGCTATGAGATCTTCCCAGGGGACATCTGTGTTATCTGTGTATGACACATGCCCTGGGTGCCACTTAAAGGGGATACCGCACCACCCAGTAATAGGGATCATAAGGGTCATCAATAGGAGATACAGGCAACCCTGTACTGGTGCTGGGTCCCATTGGGTCAGGGCAGGAGCAGGCAAAACAAAGGATAGCTGTCTGTTAGGAAGAATACAGCTAATTATGTGACAGGAGCCAGGCTGTGACTGTGCCATGTAACCTGCTGCTGTACTCATGGGAGTTTGAGCTAAGTTAGGTTCCTTATGTGAGGGTGAAGGACTCTCATATGGGGAGAGGGGACTGTAATGTGAAAGGGCTATGATCTGAGGTTGGGGGGTTAGAATGTGAGGGTGAAGGACTCTGATGTGAGTGGGGGGACTCTGATGTACAGAGGACTCCTGTGATGTGAGGATTGACTCTGATCTGAAGAGTGCAGCATAGACGAATCTACATCTGCGAAAGTACGTAAGGTGTGATAATTTGCATGTAGTTATTATTAATATTCAGGTTTTATATAGCGCTAACAGTTTGCGCAGCGCTTAACAAAATGAAGGCAGACGTTACATTACATTTTTGTACAAGAGGAATCAGAGGGTCCTGCTCACTAGAGCTTACAATCTAAAAAGGGAGGGTCAAATGATACAAAAGGTAATAGCTGTGGGGGATGAACTGATGGAAGAAGTAAAACAGTGTTAATTAGAAGCATGATAGGCTTCTTTAACGAGAAGGGTTTTCAGGGATCATCTAAAGATGGATAGATTTGGGGACAATTGAACAGATTGAGGTAGGAAGTTCCAGAGGATGGGAGAAGCTCTGGAGAAATCCTGGAGGTGCGCATGGGAGGAGTTGACAATGCTAGAGCTAGAGCCAGAGCTAGAGACCAGGAGGTCTTGGGAGGACCGAAGAGAGTGGCTTGGTTGGTATTTTGGGTTAGTGATGTAGCTGGGGACAGAGTTGTGGATGGCTTTGTAAATTATTGGTAGTACTTAGAATTTTATTCGGTGGGTGAGTGGAAGTCAGTTGAGGGATTGGCAGAGAGGGGAGGAGCACACTGAATGGTTGGTAAGGTGGATGAGTCTTGCAGCGGCATTCATCATGGACTGAAGGGGGGATAGTCTATGTAAAGGTAATCCAATGAGGAGTGAGTTGTGGTAGTCGAGGCGAGAGATAACCAAGGAGTGAATTAGAACCTTGGTGGTGTCATTAGTTAAAAAGCCTTACATAGTGCTATAATTTGTTAAATAAAAGATTAAAATACAGTAGGTTTTATTTGCATTTTTGAGTTGATATTATGGTATAGTTATATAAAATATTTGCGGGCTTGCTATAGGTTGCTATCTTCTATAGATCTGTTCCTCTGTAAAATGGTCAATCATTTTCACTTGGCTTTTATCAATTTTGAGGAAATGGTTAGATTTAGTTTCATTTAGCATTAGCAATTAATATCAATATATTTTTTTTATCTAATTGCTACGTTTTTTCTTTTATTGTACTGTCATGTGCAATCACAGATGGAGACAGGTTGGTCACATGATCAGAAGACAAAGCCAGTGGCTGAGCTGTACTCACCAATGTCACAATTGTCATTCTGCCTTCTAATTAGACTAACAGGGATAACCCAGCCAGCAATATCACCAACACCGGTAAGGCAGGCCTTCTTGCCCTTAATGTTGTTCCAGTTGATGTCTTTGTTGCTTTTTTTTACCAAGGCTACAGCACGCGGTGACCCGAAATCTAAACCAAAAGGAATAATAAAAATGATACTGTGTCATACATGTGGAAAATTGGAAAGAAACTGCGCAAAATACTAGACAAACAAAAAAGAAATAAAGAAAAACTGCAATGAAATCACAGTCTATTCAATCCGAGAGCTGCGATTACCATGTAAACAATAGATAAAAAGAACAAACCGTGAAATAAATATAAATCGCACTACCTCTAAACCATGTGAACCATGAACATAAAAATAAAAAAATTTTGATCATATCATTAGATCAATAAATATTAACTAAAAATAAAAATATATATAGACATATAAATAAAACAAATATTGTAGCAATAAAGTCCATAAATGTTTAACACATGAAATGCCAAATCACTTTTCTTTGGACAAGTTTTCAACTGATTTTGGAATTTGGCACAGAGCACGGGCATTTGGCATTTCATGTGTTAAACATTTATGGACTTTATTGCTACAATATTTGTTTTATTTATATGTCTATATATATTTTTATTTTTGGTTAATATTTATTGATCTAATGATATGATCTAAATTTTTTTTTTTTTTTTGATGTTCATTTATCACTGTTTCACTGTTGAGGGACTTGAGAGTGCTATATAGTGCCCTCTAGTGGCTATCAACCTCTCTTGTTTTTCGGTATATTAGTGATTTATATATACCATCAAATACCACATAGTTTATGATTTATATCAATATATATAACATAGTTTTGTGTGTTTTGTGATTCAAACATTTGTTTCACATGGTTTAGAGGTAGCACGATTTATATTTGTGTCATACATGTACCTAGATTAAATTCTGAGTGTAAGTATAAAATAAATATATCCTTGACATTTACTAACAGTTAACAGTTAAACACCTTTAACATTGTAGCCAGGATCGCAGTAGTTACAGATGTGTTTACCTGTTTGGAAGCTTTGCCCCTTACCTGTGGCCCAAGACGAGTAAATGTATTTGTGAGTGAATAACTCCTGCTCTACCAAGTGTGCTCAAATGATGTCAATTATCACAGAAAAATCAAATCAAAATACTATTAATACATAGGAAATCAATGGGTTGCTGCATACACAAGATTGTGTTCAACCAATTCATGTGCCAAAATAAAATAATATGTGCTGCGCTACCAATCTTTAAACACTAAAATGTGTCCATCATGGCCGGAACTTTTTAGTAAGTTGTGACCAGCGGCACTGGTCCATAAGGGGCGCCGCCAGCCCCTAATCTCCATGCGAGGTGCCGGACGCATAGATTTTTACAAGGTTTTTTTTTTTAAGCACATGATTAGAGCCCGAGGCTATAATTGGCTTCAAAAAGGTTGAGCCCACTCACATTAGCGAATCAACATTTGCTATTTTCTATCTGCTTTTCCTCCCGGCCAATCAGGACAGAAAGCGGTTCCTAAGACCGGATTGGCCAGGAGGAGAAGCGACTGGATTGGCCGGGACGAGAATCAAGGGAAGCCGCGCGTGACCTGCATGGGGTAAGTGCGGGGCTGGCGGGCTTGCGAGCTGGCGAGCAAGCGTGGTGGGGGGGTTGTTTGACGACCTCCCCCAAAAACTGTGGCACCAGTCGCCACTAGTTTTAGTGTTTGAGTAAATGTATTGCCTGCAATGCTGAGCTGCAGTGTCCACTTAGGGGAAGACCATGAAAAATGCTCAGCTATGGAATATCTTTAACCTTGGAGGCTAAGTTTGCTAAATAAAAAATAAACTATTTACTTAACTTAATTCTAAAGAGTTGTGAGTGCAAATTTCAGTTACTGGTAGAGGCATCTTAGAGCAAAAACCCAGCAACGATCAACATGTGGTGCATCTGAAAGATTTTGTCTTACCAGGATGTTTGAGTTTGTCAGGGTCTCAAAGCTATTGTTTTAGCCCCTAGAGGAATTCAGTGTAAGTGCAGCTTTCACATAGCATTATATCCTACCAGTGCTACTACTTTTTTGTTGCCTTTTAAAAAGGCACGTCTTCACTTCTTACCCCTTTTTATACTTTCTACATCCCCTATCTATGCCAATATTTATTTTTATTATTATTATAATACAGGATTTATATAGTGCCAACAGTTTGCGCAGCGCTTTACGATATGAGGGCAGACAGTACTGTTACAATGCAATTCAATACAGAAGGAATTAGAGAGCCCTGCTCATTAGAGCTTACAATCTAGGAAGGAGGGGTAAAGCGGTGTTCCAGCCGCAATTTTTTTTAAGTCAGCAGCTACAAACACTGTAGCTGCTGACTTTTAATAAGGACACTGACCTGTCCTGGGCGATCCTTCGGATCATGTGATGGCGCCACCATCCTCATTAAGGGAAACAGGCAGTGGAGCCTTGCGGCTTCACTGCCCGTTCCCTACTGCGCATGCATGAGTCGCGCGGCACTTTGTGAATGGGCTGCTGTCTTCTGGGACATACACAGGTCCCAGAACACAGCACTCCCATATTTCCCAGAAGGCAACGAGAGAAGGAAAAGAATGAAGACTATTGCGGAAGAGGAAGTGGCAAATTAGGAAGATCTGCCTAGCAACCCCCATTTCTGGTAAGTAAAACATTTTTTTTTTTAGGAGCCATTTTTTTATTTTTATGGTGGACCTCCGTTTAAGTGATATAAAGGGTAATAACTGTGGGGGATGAATTGATGGAGAAAATCAAAGTACAATAAACAAAGTTTTTTTCAAATGTACAGGTTCCCAATGTGGTATCCAAATATAAGAAGGGCAATACACAATATAATTACAGTGGATGTATAAACTTTTGGGCAATTATGAGGCAAAGAAAACTATTATTAACAATGAATATCACACACAGCCTTTTGAATTGAAAATTAGCATGCCATTTTAATTAATACCTGTATATGGGGATCCAGGGGTTTTACAGGGACCAAAATCATCTGCAAAAGCAAAAACACACTACATCAGAGTGAAGGGCAATGTACGAATGCATAACTAGAAATTATACAGTCTAAGGGAAGAGTCGCCAAACTTTCAGTTTAAGGGGCGCGGCGTATATTTTACAAAGATTTGTGGGCTGGAAAATAATCAGTATTATAAATGAATCAATTCATTTTAAATTAATAAATAAATACGCTCCAAGAACAAATTTCATACAGACCCCCCCCCCATCACATTGGAAGTTCCCCCTTTCAAATTTTTCGCCCCTTCACATCAAAAGCCCCCTATCACATCAGAGTTCTTCCATCTGTATCAGAGTCCCCTTTTCACATGACATCACATCACAGCCCTCATTTCTGCACCAGAGTTCCCAGTTTCCGCTAGACATGTGCACACATTCGTCCGAAAAATAAATGTATTTAGTTACTCCCGAAATTTGTTTTTATTTGTTTTGTTTCTTTAAAAAATGCATTTGTCCGAAATTCCGAATTAATTAAGGTTGAATCTGTCATTGAAGGGTTATGGTGTCTGTCGAATGTTCTAAGAAGATTCAATGGAGCAGCTAAACTGTATGACGCCGCAATCGTACATTTCTGGTCGAATGTTCCGCCTACAAGCTAAAGAAGAATTCTAAAGTTGTATGACTAGTAATAATTATATTTATAAATTATTATTACTAGTCAACCAACATTCAAATTCTTCTATAGCCTATGGGCCGAGCATTTGACCAGAAATGTACGATTGCGGTGTCGTACAGTTTAGCTGCTTGTTGAATCTTCTTAGAACTTTCGACAGACACCATAAGCCTTCAATGACAGATTCGATGTCTGTATGTTTTTCGCTGCTTTGTCGAATCTTCGTGTCGAATGGTCTACCCAACACTGTCTCTATAATGTCGAATCTATGTAGAATAATCTTGGACTAATAGAGTTAAAGGGGTTGTAAAGGTTTGTCTTTTATTTTCTAAATTGGTTCCTTTAAGCTAGTGCATTGTTGGTTCACTTACCTTTTCCATGTTTTTTTCTTTGTTTGAATTTCTTACTTCCTGTTTCTTCTCAGTAAGCTTTCCACCATCATCCAAGTGGTGGAAAGTCATTTAGAACAGCTTACTGAACACCTTACTGAGGAGGAACAGGAAGTGAAAAATTCAGACAAAGGAAACAAAGAAAACAATTATTTAGAAGGGAAATTGAAGGAAAATGTAAGTGAACCAACAATGCACTAGCTTAAAGTAAACTATTTAGAAAATAAAAAACTAACCTTTACAACCCCTTTAAGGTTAGGCACATTCAACCACAGGCTCGATAGACACAGATTGCTATTGTCGGCCTCATGTCGAATCTTCTATCTATATTGAACTGTTGTAGCAACGAAACCGGAAATAAAGATTTTTTTTTATGTCGGATCTTTCAGATTTTGGATTCTGCCCATTCGTTTTTGTTTGTTAAAACAATAACGAAAATACCCCCGAAATTCGGACGAAAATGCATTCGGATGAAAAAGAATGTACATGTCTAGTTTCCGCATCAGAGTCCCCCATCAAGGAGTTCCCCCTTTCAAATCAGAGTCCCCCTTGACACCGAAATTCCCCCATCACATCAGAGCCCTCCTTTGCACCCCAAGCTCCCCCTTGTTCATTAGAATTACCTCTTTACATTACAGCCCCCCCCCACCTTCACATACATGACAATAATTGGATAATGTTTGCCAACACTGACATCATAATGATGTGGTAGTATATTTTTTAAACATTTAACTTTTGCTCTTACCTTTATTATGGTATTCTTCTACTGCTGGCAGCAGTCCGCACGTCAAAGCCTCATACATGTATTGTACCTCAAGTTTCACTGCATCAGCTTCACCTTTCTAAAGAAACAAGAGGCAATAAATTAGGGCAACTAATGCCTAATTAACCTGTGACAACTTCAGGTCCACTTATTCCAGAATTTTATATACAATTTTATATTATTATATATTTTATATAACGCAATGAAACACATTTTTGAAAGCTCCCCACAGGGCTTCTAGGTGTGACTGCAGCATCTTGTGATTCTATGATGTGCAAACTCCCTCTTTAAACTCTTGAAGCTCCATGCACACTAGTGTTTTTTAACCACTTAAGGACCAGGCCTATTTTTAAACTTGTTTTCAGGTTAAAGTAATTTTTTTGCTAGGAAATTACTTAGAACCCTCAAACGTTTTATATATATATATATATATATATATATATATATATATATATATATATATATATATATAATTTTTTTTTTTTCAGACACCCTATAGAATTAAATGACGGTTGTTACATTACTTTATGTCACACCGTATTTGCGTAGCGGTCTTAGAAGCGCAATTTTTTGGGGAAAAATACACTTTTTTGGATTAAAAAATAAGACAATAGTAAATTTAGCCCAATTTTTTTATATATTGTAAAAGATAATGTTTCGCACATGTCATGCTTCAAAATTGCGCCCATTCGTGGAATGACGACAAACTTTGACCCTTAAAAATCTCCATAGGCGATGTTTAAATATTTTAGCAGGTTACCAGTTTTGAGTTACAAAGGAGGTCTTTTGCTAGAATTGTTGCTCTTGCTCTAATGATCACGGAAATACCACGCATGTGTGGTTTGAACACTGTTGTCATATTTTTTTACACGGTCACTTTTATTCCTGTTACAAGGAATGTAAATATCCCTTGTAATAGAAAAAAAGAATGATAGGACCTCTTTAATGTGAGATCTGGGGTATTAAAAAAAAAATCTGATCTTAAATGTACACTTAAATGCAATAAAAAAAAGTGAATCAGTATTTAGCCTCTATGTTTTAAAGCAGAACTTCACCCAAAAGTAGAAGTTCTGCTCTTTCTCCTGCTTCCCCCTCTTCTGTCATATTTGGAAGACTTTTTTGAGAGGGAGCGGGTACTTAACTCAATTGCACATTGGATTAGTGGGATTAGCAGTTTACACAATAAATATAAGATTTTTTTGTGCTTGCTTTTCATTTCATAGGAAATGACAAGGACACAAAATCAACAGGTATTTTCTGTACTTGCTAAAAAAATTTTTTACCCTGATCATCTAATGCAGTCACCATATTTAAGGACTAGTAAGCTGAAAAATTGTTTCTATGTTTAGATAAACTTTAGGGGTATATTTATTACAATTGCATAGCTGATAGTCCATCGAAGCGGAATTAAAATTCATTCTGAGCGACAAGGGAAAAATTAAATGTTCTCAGGCTATATTTTCTATGGAAAATACTATATTATGGCCACTAGATGGTGCTGAGGAGCATACTCATTTCCTATGATAGGCTGTGCCATACTGCATTATGGCCACTAAGGCCCCTTTCACACTGACACATTTTTCAGGCGGTTTAGCGCTAAAAATAGCGCTGCTATACAGCCTGCAAAAATCGTGCCCTGCAGTCTTCAGTGTGAAAGCTCAAAGGCTTTCACACTGAAGTGGTGCGCTAGCAGGACTGCTCCAAAAGTCCTGCTAGCCGCATCTTTGGAGCGGTATAGGAGTGGGGTGTTTACCGCTCCTGAACCGCTTCTTCCCATTGAAATCAATGGGAACCGCGGTAATACCGCCGGCAATGCGTCTCTACAGAGGCGCATTGCCTAGCGGTATTAACCCTTTTTCGGCCGATAGCGGGGGTTAAAACCGCACCGCTAGCGGCCGAATATCGCGGTAAATACGACGGTATAGCGGCGCTAAAAATCACGCTGCTATACCGCCACCGCACCTCCCGTGTCCAATGTGAAAGGGGCCTAAATTAGAAGTCTCAATGTAATAAGATTTTAGACCTTGTAAAGTCTTTGTTGATTTCATATAATCTGATAGGTTTATTGATGACATCTTTAATGAGGATGGGAAAAAACAAACATTTTGGACCTTTGCTAAATTAGCCTTGGGATCGGGCTAATTTATAAGTGTCATACCTATAATGCTTATTGCAACTGATCAGATTTATCCTGTCAATATTCTGTGCAGAATTAAAAGCCAAAAGAAGTGTTTCCTTTTAGTAATACAGAAAGTAATCTTAAGGCCCATACACACGAGCAGACTTTTTGACAACAAACTTCAAAATGAGCAAGTTTTAAAAAAAAATTCTACCGTGTGTACGCTCCATCAGACAAACATTTTCGATTTTCATCGGACAAAAGTTTGCTCTGCAAACGGACAAACTTTTTCGGAAACAAAAGTCCTATCGTGTGTACAGAAATCCATCGGACTTTTGTCCGAAGTACAAATACGCATTCCCAGAACCAATGTTAAAATCAACCAAAAATAGCAGAAGTTGACCCAGGGGTGGCAGTAAAGAGCAGAAAAGACCAGAAAAATCTAGTGATGTTGGGAAAGTTTTGGGAAAGTTTGCAGAAAAGTCCTGCCATGTGTGTGCTATGGGTGCGTGCCCAGCCAACGCCGTTCGGACAAAAATCCACAGAAAAGTTTGTTTGAAGTCCAACAGTGTGTATGGGGCTTTAGACACTACAGAACATTTGATAAACTCAAATCTGGGCTCCACATGAATCCCTCTCAACCATGAATGCCCCTCCAATAGTGTAATCATTTTGGAATAAGGCTCAGCAGGCAGAGCTCGACTCCCCCGGCGCCCAGAGAAGGGCAAAAGTGAAAGGAATGATGCCTCAATCCGACCATGTGGGTGAAATCATTTATCTGGTGAATGCATATCCAGAGGAGAGTGGAATCACCAAGTGCACACAGTATGGTTGAAGAACTCAAGATTTTACATAAGACGTTTAAAACATCATGTCTCATTTATGGACTTTTTAGTCACGGAATATGATTATATTAATGTTCAGTTATCATCATTTTGTTAGTCTCAACACTTAACACTGGGTGTTTTGTGATTTGAGTCTCTAGCGCCACTATTTGACTTTATTTATTTGGGAAATATATATATTTTCTTACAACACAGACTGTATAATGAAAAAAACAGCATGGTAAATGACCATTAGATCCAGACATATAAACATTTGAAATTATATGCAAACCTTAACTTTTCCTGTGAAAGATGAGCTTAGTTCTTCCCTGTCCCATCTTCCAATCCTTCCTATTGGTACTTTCATTTGATTGGAACCAGAAGGTGTAGGGGGATAGAGGCTGAGCCCAACTCACATTATTAAAGAAACGTCTTTGTATGCATACAACATTAGCAGCCTATACCTCTGGATGTAGTGGTCATTTTAGAATGTTTTTATTGAAAATGTTGCATTGCTTACATAACCAGAGAAGATCTGTGCATAATTTTGTTAGTACTGGTATAGAATATTTAACTCACCAGAATCTGTTTAATGCAACACTTTGGACAGGATGCCTCTGTGCATTCAATGGCCCCACCGCTTACAGCTGACCAATCATCACACTTCATCTTTTCCAGTTTATTTATTGTACACCACCTCACTTTGTTTTTGGATGAAAGATGTGCATCTAAGTAAAGACATCATTCTATTTACTATGTGACTTTAACATTGAGTTATTATACACATAATACATACACTAAGGACCAGTTCACTGACCCTTAGTGCAGAAACTGGTGCAGAAGCCATTGGAATACATGGAAAACATTGTGCATGCATTTTGTGCAGAAAAAATGCACACGGAACTGAACGGAACTGCGTCTGGTTTGAAGTGGCCCTTAGTGATAACAGGTAGCATGGTGAGCTGCTGATTAGCACTGCAGAATTGTCATATTGAACCAGCCCCGGAAGCATTTGCTCCCTTAGTGACCAGGCCATTTTTTTGCGATACCGCACTGCGTCGTTTTAACTGACTGCGGCTGTGCAACGTTGTACACAAACAAAATTGACGCCCTTTTTCCCCCCACAAATAGAGCTTTCTTTTGGTGGTATTTGATCTGCAGTTTTTATTTTTTGCACTATAAACAAAAAAAGAGCGTCAATATTGAAAAAAAGCTATATTTTTTACTTTTTGCTATAATAAATATCCCCCCAAAAAATATAATAAAAAACACATTTCTTCCTCAATTTAGGTTGATATATATTCTTCTACATATTTTTGGTTAAAAAAATTGCAAATTGCATAGGTTTATATTGATTGGTTATAGCATCTACAAAATAGGGGCTATATTTATTGCATTTTTATTATTATTATTATTATTTTTACTAGTAATGGCGGCGATCTGCGATTTTTAGCGGGACTGCGACATTGCGGCGGACAGATCGGACACTTTTGACACATTTTTGGGACCAATGACAGCGATCAGTGCTATAAAAATGCACTGATTATTGTGTAAATGTCACTGGCAGGGAAGGGGTTAACACTAGGGGGCTTTAAAAAAAAAACTGTTTTGTTGTCAGGAATTCCGATCGTGTGTATGCAGCATAAAAGTGCCTTGATGTTCTATAAGTGGGAATCAAAGTCAAGACTACAACAAATACATCATGAGATATGCCAAAGCACATGCTTTGCACCACATACCTTCAGTCAGTGCTTTCATGGTATTGAACAATTTTACTCCGAGATAGAGGAAAGCATCCACCCCAGATGAGAGAAGAGCTAATTGTAAGGTAGAATCATCAAACATCAAATCTTTCCCATGTGCAGAACTGAACAATTTGCATTGCTTTTTCTATAATCAACAAAGGGAAAACAAATTCATTCAGTTCATTCAGAAATGTGTATGAAGAAGATATAACAATTGTGTCATTATTCTTGGTAACATGGGTCCAAGCAATTTTACTAAAATTATATTGCAAGTACTTCACTTGGATGTTTTACCACTGCTAGAATAATCCAGCAGAACTGCTATTACCAAGGCTTCGTTCACATGGGCGTATAAATTCGTACCCCATGTGAGGACTGTGTTTGCCCACAAGGGGATGGCACAGGTGTTTCATGCATCACCATGTAGGAGGTCCCATTGCCGTCATTTGGGATGCAGAGGCTGCATTGACATAGCCGCTGCTCCCAATGTGACATTGGTGAGGGTACACAGCCCAGAATGTACCCAGAAACAAAACGCCTGTGCATCCTCAGCTCTCACATGAGGCATACAGTCATATGCCCCATGTGAATGAGTACAGGTATACCCAACTTTTAAGTACACAATGGGACCAGAGCATGTATGTAAAACGAAAATGTACTTAAAGTGAAGCAATACTTTTTATTCCACTTTTTAATGCATGTACTGTATTGGAATAGTCATTTACAGGTATAACGGATTACCTAGGCAAGCTGTCCCACCCATGTCACTTATGGTTCAGGAGCAGTGCCATGTCAAGCTGAGCAAGATTTTCCATAAACGCCAATGTTACAAAACAGGAGCAGTACCATGTCAAGCTAACCAAGATTTTCCATAGACGCTAAAGTGTCCTTACTCGCGGATGTATGTAAAGTGAGTGTACATAAAGCGGGGTATGCCTGTAAAGGGGTAAAATGGATTGAGACAGTAGGTGTGGCGCTGTTCTGAAAGGCAATGCTATACCAGGAACCTGAGTGCTCCAATTACACACTCTAACCAGTTATTATATTTTCACTATACTATCTATTGCACAAAGTTGAAAAAACAAAGTGACTGGTGCTATATGCAGCTAATTAACTTACAATGTGATAATTCATACATGTGACAAAAAGTGCAATCTTATTTAAAGTGACTGGTGCTTTGGTGAACAATTTAATAAACACAGTCCTTTTACAACACAAAGGGGGTTATTTACGAAAAGCAAATCCACTTTTCACTACAAGTGCAAACTACAAGTGACAAGTGCCCTTGAAATTGCACTGAAAGTGCACTTGGAAGTGCAGTCGCTGTAAATCTGAGGGGTGGATCTGAAATGAGGCAAAGCTCTGCTCATTTTATCATCCAATCATGTGCAAGCGAAAATGCCATTTTTTATTTGCCTTGCATGTCCCCCTCGGATCTGCGGATAGAGAAATAGATGGACAGCCGCACTCCAAAAAGTCTTAAAAAAGACGTGCTCTTTATTGATGGTAAAAATGCACAGCATACAATCAGCATACAGTGGGGAAAATAGCTGATGCGTTTCGCATTGACTTTCAATGCTTAATCATAGCTGATCTACAGCAACTGCACTTTTAAGTGCACTTTGCACTTGTAGTTTGCACTTGTAGTGCAAAGTGTATTTGCCTTTCGTAAATAACCCCAAAAGTCTTTTGCAAAAAAGTGACAGGTGCTCTTCATTTCTTTGTATCCTTTGTACTGGTGCTTTTTATAGTGCCCCCTAAGGTATTGCACTCACTGGAAATATTCACCCCTCAAAGGGTTTATTTCACTTTCCCAGTGCTTGCCACTGTGCAGCAGTTTCCAGATCCACTCCTTTAGTGATTGTTCTTTGCTTTACTCTTTTAGGTATTCATCCGTATCACCCACATGCAGAGAAAAGATGCTCCCATAGCATAATGCCGTTTTTCGAAAGATTTATGGAGATTATACAGTTGAAAACATACTCACATCCTCTCTGTATATTCAGAGCGTTTAAAACCGGGAAGCCAGGACAATTCGCGTTCCACGACTCAAAACCGTAAGTGAAGCATATACGCTACAAGCTCCGCCCTACGTGTTTTGTCATCAAGGCGTCACCTAGAGCAGCGCCATCTTGCTACACTTCCTGGGGCAGATTCACAAAGATCTGCACCGGCGCAGCGTATCTGAGATACGCTACGCCGCTGTAACTTACCTGGCTTTGGTTTGAATCCAGAAAGAATTTGCGCCGTAAGTTACGGCGGCGTAGTGTATCTCTCGCGGCATAAGGGGGTGTGTTTCATTTAAATGAAGCGCGTCCCCGCGCCGAACGAACTGCGCATGCCCCGTCTGTCAAAACTCCCAGGGTGCATTGCTCCAAATGACATCGCAAGGACGTCATTGTTTTCGGCGTGAACGTAAATGGCGTCCAGCCCCATTCACGGACAACTTCCTGGGGCAAATGAAGAAAAATTTTCAAAATTAGACGCGGGAACGACGGCCATACTTAACATTGAGTACGCCACCAGATAGCAGCTTTCACTATACGCCGGAAAAAGTTGAACAGAAACTACTGAAAAAGAACGCGACGCCCGCTCGTACGTTCGTGGATCGTCGGAAATATCTTATTTGCATACTCGCCGCGGATTACGACGTGAACGCCACCCAGTGGCCGCCGGAAAATTGCATCTAACACAGATGCCGTCGTATCTTGTTTGGTGGATACCAAAACAAAATACGAAGCGCAAAATTTGAAATTACGCGGCGTATCAACAGATACGCCGGTGTAATTTCTTTGAGGATCTGCCCCCCTATCTTTATATGGCATGTGGTGACCTGACGAACCCGGCGACGTGATGGCGGCCATTTTTGGGAGCCTCTTTTCTCTGCATGTGGGTGATACGGATAAATACCTAAAAGAGTAAAGCAAAGAACAATCACTAAAGGAGTGGATCTGGAAACTGCTGCACAGTGGCAAGCACTGTGAAAGTAAAATACCCCTTAAAGGGGTGAATATTTCCAGTAAGTGTAATACCTTAGGGGGCACTTTAAGAAGCACCACCACAAAGGATACACGCCTGAAGAGCACCTGTCACTTTTTTTGCAAAAGACTTAGGGGATTATTTATGAAAGGCAAATCCACTTTGCACTACAAGTGCAAACTACAAGTGCAAAGTGCACTTGGAAGTGCAGTCACTGTAAATCTGAGGGATAGATCTGAAATGAGGGGAAGCTCTTCTGATTTTATTATCCAATCATGTGCAAGCTAAAATGCTGTTTTTTTATTTTCCTTGCATGTCCCCCTCGGATCTACAGCGACTGCACTTCCAAGTGCACTTTCAGTGCAATTTCAAGTGCACTTTGCAATTGTAGTTTGCACTTGTAGTGCAAAGTGGATTTGCCTTTAGTAAATAACCCCCTTTGTGTTATAAAAGTACTGTGTTTATTAAATTGTTCCCCAAAGCACCAGTCACTTTAAATAAGATTGCACTTTTTGTCATATTTATGAATTATCACATTGTAAGCTAATTAGCTGCATATAGCACCGGTCACTTTATTTTTTCAAGTTTGCACAATAGATGGTATAGTGTATGTAATCACCGGTTAGAATGTGTAATTGGAGCACTCAGATTCCTGGTATAGCATTGCCTTTCAAAACAGCACCACACCTACTGTGTCACTCCGTTTAACCCTATACTCCACTTAGGTGGCTGTATTAGTAGGGGCATCCGTTCAAATACCTATTTATCAGGGGAAAACATGTACTTTTTTGCCCTGAAAATATAGGGTAAACAGTGCCTGCATGTTATACGCCAATATTTTTTTTTTTACCAACGGGTGCGGGATTGGACGGTCCACACATTGGGGGGGGGGGGTGTCAGGCCAGCTGCCCCGCCTCTCCTGGCCCTGGGACAACACTGCCAGTATACTGTAAAATTAAAAAAACATTACTGCCAGCCCATTCTCATACACCGCTCCTCCTGTGTCACTTTCAATGTAAATCAATTACCGCCGCTCTATCTAGCCACTCTCCTCCTCCCCACTTCGCCTCCTCTTCAAGCGTAGCTTTTTATTGGAGGATGAGAGTGGTCACGGTACTAATTGAGGTATTTAGAAGCTTTGTTTAACAATGAGAGTGACACAGGAGGAGTGGTGTATGAGAAGGGGCTCCTGGGGGGTCTCCTGGGAGTGCAGGGGGGCTTTATAATGAAAAGGGGCTGTGCAGGGAAAAGGGGCTGCATACTGTGCAGGGAAAGGGGTCTGTGTACTATGCAGGGGGTCTGTGTAATGTGCAGGGGGTCTGTGTAATGTGCAGGGGATCTGCGTAATGTGCATGCAAAGGGGTATGTGTACTATGCAGGGGTCTGTGTAATGTGCTGGAGGTCTGTGTACTATGCAGAGGGGCTGTGTAATGTGCAGGGGATCTGTGTACTGTTAAGTGGTCTGTGTAATGTGCAAGGGGTCTGTTTACTATGCAGGGGTCTGTGTACTGTTCAGGGGGCTGTGGAAAGTTTTTTTTCCAGACACTTCCCTCTTAAAGTTAGGGTGCGTGTTATACGCCGATAAATACGGTATATATATTCAGCCATTTGCGCGTTATCCCCCACAATCTTTTTTCACCCATGTGAATAAAGGCCTAAGATATAAAGGACTAAAGAAAAAAAGGTACAAGCTAAATTAACCACACAAATATTGAACACAAAAATGTTGCGCTGTACCGAGTAAAGATTCCAGTTCATGCAAATTAACATAAGTTGAATGAATGACAAATCATGTGAAATCGACAGTGCAAACAAAACAATTTAGAAAAAAAAAAAAGTACATAACTCAGCCCAAACAAGACCATAAAAGTACAGGTGTAAGTATATACAGAGTATGGGTGTGATGACGTCAGCACTATGGTCCATCCGTCACATTTCGTCATAGAAGACGTCAACAAGTGTCTGGTAAATCTAATGTGAGTAACTTTCTTTTTCACAGTAAACCGCAGATTTACATATACTATATACTATGGAGTTCTTTTACTTGTTTTTTCATGTTTAAAACGGTGTAATTACCTTGGTTGAGATCACAGTGGCTGATCATTTCAAAGTTTTTCTTTCCACTTTGAAAGCACATCTAGACCTTTTATAATTTTGGGGTCTACCCATCTGTTAAGCATCATGTCTTTTTGTTGATGTAACAAAAAAGTGGATATGCACAAGATAAAATCTACACTAATTAGCATGAACTGGAATCTTTACTCTTGCTTACTGGGCATGTATACCCCCTTCCTGCCCAGGCGAAATTTCAGCTTCCGGCACTGAGTTCCTTTATCTCACGTCGTGCGACGTGGCTCCCAAACAAAATTGACGTCCTTTTTTCCCCACAAATAGAGCTTTCTTTTGGTGGTATTTGATCACCTCTGCGGTTTTAATTTTTTGTGCTATAAACAAAAAAAGAGCGACAATTTTGAAAAAAAAACACAATATTTTTAACTTTTTATTATGATAAATATCCCAATTTTTTAAAAAAAATAATATTTTTTTTTTCTTAGTTTAGGCCGATACGTATTCTTCTACATATTTTTGGTAAAAAAATAAATAAATCGCAATAAGCGTATAGTGACTGGTTTGCGCAAAAGTTATAGCGCCTACAAAATAGGGGACATAATTATGATTTTTTTAAATTATTTTTTTTACCAGTAATAGTGGCGATCTGCGATTTTTTATTGGGACTGCGAAATTATGGCGGACACTTTTGACACATTTTTGGGACCATTCACATTTATACAGCGATCAGTGCAATAAAAATGCACTGATAACTGTATAAATGTGACTGGCAGGGAAGGGGTTAACCCTAGGGGGCGAGGAAGGGGTTAAATGTGTTCCCTACTAGTGATTCTAACTGTGGGAGAAGGAGACTGACTGGGGGAGGTGACCGATCTGTGTTCCTATGTACAAGGGACACAGCATCGGTCTCCTCTCCCTGACAGGACGTGGATCTGTGTGTTTACACACACAGATCCACGTCATTGTCTGTGTAATGGCCGATCGCGGGTACGTTGCGGACATCGCGGCCGCCAGGCACGCACATCGGCACCGCAGTGATGCAGCGGGCGCACGAGCGTCGCCGGCAGCGCTCGCGTGCCCACCAGTGGCTGGAGGAGCCGAGGACATCCATAGACGTCCTCCCGGCATTTGAGAACCACCTTGTGGCCGTCTTTTGCCAATGGCCCAGATACCCAGTGGTTAAAAGATACAGTGCAATATTTTTGTGTTCATATTTGTGCTCTCTCTTTCATTTACAGTAAATCAGATTACACAGGCTGTAGAGAGCTGCAAGGAAGTAGATATTTTTTCTACTATATTATGTTAAAGAAAACGACTCTGTGCCAATATTTTGAACTGTGACAAACATAAACTTCTAGATTCCATTGCTACTGAGTGCTTACATTTGTATATCATTATAGGAACCATGCTTTTACCTGAGCCTCCATGAGAAAGTTATTGATGTCCACAGTCTTGTCACCTATTTTTCTGGTCACCACTGCACCTACTGGAACTGTTCCTAAGTTACACTCCTTGTACTTGTTAAGGGGCTTCCTAGTGTTGTCTGGACACAGAAGCTCATACGCCTCTGAATCTTCATCTGCAGATACAGCGGTTAATAATCATATTAAAAAAATGCCTATTAAACCTGATTCTCTATATCACTTACTGTTGTCTTTTTTGCATACATGTATTTATATTTGTCTGAACAAACAGTTTACTCATAGAAGTCATTCAGAATTGTTCTTTTTTTTTTTATGCAGCATCTGAGGTCTGAGATTTTATGGCATACTACTTAAGGCAGCTGGGGGAATCACATAGACAATATTTTTATAAAGATTATGCTGTACTTTAAAGCGGTAGTTCACCCTGACCCACATGATGTTACCATCGAGACAGGCATTGTAGCGCGAGCTACAGTATGCCTGTCCCGATTTTTTTAACCCCGTACTCACCTCGTAGTCGTCCATCGTAGATTCCGGCTCCCGCGGGGAATGGGCGTGCCTATGGAGAGGGAGGATGATTGACGGCCGGCCCTGGCACGTCACTCTCCCCGAAGACAGCCGGAGTAGGTCTCGGCTCTTCACGGCGCGTGCGCACAGGCTATGCGCACGCGTCGTGAAGACCAAGCCTATTTCGGCTATTTCCGGAGAAGCGTGACGCGCCAGAGCCGGCCGTCAATCATCCTCCGTCTCCAGAGGCACGCCCATTCCCCGGTATCTTCGATGGACGACTACAAGGTGAGTATGGGGGGAAAAAATTCGGGACAGGCATACTGTAGCTCGCGCTACAGTGCCTGATTTAAAGGTAAAAGAAAAAAAAAATTTTTTTTTCCTGTCGATAGGGTGAACCCCCGCTTTAAAGTGCTGATGGAAAAAAATACAGGATTCATTGCAGCAGACAAAGTAGAAGTCACACCCTTGGCATTCCAGATTTACAAGGGGTACAACAAGAAATGAAAGGGAACAATCAAGATGCCTAAAACAGAATACAAAAAACACATTGCTACTTCATGTGAAACAGACCTAATATTTTTTTTTTCTTAAAACATACCAATAGTTAAAAGGTTATGAAAGAACAGATAGGCCCATAACAAATAAACGTGGCAAGCTGGTCACAAATCACAGGGAAAGGGTAGATGTAATAAATTATTATTAAAGAGCTGTTCAAGCTCTTTTGAAGAAGCACAAAGAAACAGTTTTTACAGATGAAAAAATTTGATTTTTCCTACAGCTTACCTGTAAAATAATTTTCTTGGAGTATATCATGGGACACAGAGCAGCCATAATAATGACTATGTGGGTTATATGCCACCTATAGGTGAATGGACACTGGCAGATAGTCAAACAGGAAGTCCTCCCCTATATAACCCCTCCTACACAGGAAGTGCCTCAGTTTTGTAACAAAGCAATGAATATCCCAAAAAAGATGGGACGGACCTTTGTGTCCCGTGATGTACACAAAAAAAAGGATTTTACAGGTAAGCTGTAGAAAAAAATAAAATGTTCTTATCGTACATCACAGGCCACAGAGCAGCCATAATAACGATTATGTGGGATGTCCTAAAGCAATGCCCTTGAGGGGAGGGAGACACAATCACACAAACTGCCACCTAAGAATGACTTCTTCTGCCGCCCAAAACATACTGTGCCAAAGCAGTATCCTCCATGGCTTTGATATCCATCTGGGAAAATTCTGTGAATGTCATCACCATTTAGACCCATGGGAGCCGAGGTTAGCCGGCCTATTGTTAGGCTGAAATAGGTCTCCTCACTCTTATTAATGGCCTTGCATGTGCACCGCCTCCCCAAAAGTTACATTTGTCAATTATTTTATTTTAATTTTCCTACTTCCGCTATTATTACTTTTCCCTTTTTCGGATCCTGTTGTTTAAACTTTTTTCTTTTGTCCTGTCTTTGTATTGTCTGGTTGGCTTACCAATGTGATCTCTCGTGCTACTATGTTCTAATTCTAGCTTGCTTTTTAGCCGGCAGTGTACCTCATGTCATGTCACATGTGTCAAAGTTGCGTCCATTCAGGAATCATCAGCTAGGGGTGAGAACATGGCTGCACCCCATCCCTCAGAAACATGGACTATTCCTACACTCATCTTTGCATCTTGTTTCAGGGCTCACCCCAAGTCTGCATGCAGCAGCAGGATGCCCCATGCAGATGCCGTCATAACACAGGCTCCACCATACGCAGCAATTTGCATGAATTAGGCAATTGTCAAACACCAAAGCCCTTATTAACAACTTCCTTTTTCGTAGTACCTTAAACACGTACAACACAGGCTGAAAAACATTTTCCAGACCCTATACCCACCCTAGACTAGATCTCGGGAACATCAAGTATATCTTGGCTGTTGTTTCCTACTGTTACCCCCATTTGCACTTGTCACATAATACTATCAAGTTATACTTAGCAGGGGTTCAGCATTTTCTGGACCTTCTAGACCAGGGGTGGGCAATTATTTTTTCGATGGGGCCAAATGAGAAACTAAAAATATTTTGGAGGGCCAGGCCAAAAGGCTAAACTCAATACTGCAAAAAATCAATTGTATTTCTTTATAAAAAGCAGTAAATATCATTGTTGGACAACTGGTACGAACACTTGTTATAGACATGGCACAGGAGGGGGACAGAGGCTGGGGACATGGCACAGGAGGGGGACAGAGGCTGGGGACATGGCACAAGAGGGGGACAGAGGCTGGGGACATGGCACAGGAGGGGGACAGAGGCTGGGGACATGGCACAGGAGGGGGACAGAGGCTGGGGACATGACACAGGAGGGGGACAGAGGCTGGGGACATGACACAGGAGGGGGACAGAGGCTGGGGACATGGCACAGGAGGGGGACAGAGGCTGGGGACATGGCACAGGAGGGGGACAGAGGCTGGGGACATGGCACAGGAGGGGGACAGAGGCTGGGGACATGACACAGGAGGGGGACAGAGGCTGGGGACATGACACAGGAGGGGGACAGAGGCTGGGGACATGACACAGGAGGGGGACAGAGGCTGGGGACATGACACAGGAGGGGGACAGAGGCTGGGGACATGACACAGGAGGGGGACAGAGGCTGGGGACATGGCACAGGAGGGGGACAGAGGCTGGGGACATGACACAGGAGGGGGACAGAGGCTGGGGACATGACACAGGAGGGGGACAGAGGCTGGGGACATGACACAGGAGGGGGACAGAAGCTGGGGACATGACACAGGAGGGGGACAGACGCTGGGGACATGACACAGGAGGGGGACAGACGCTGGGGACATGACACAGGAGGGGGACAGACGCTGGGGACATGACACAGGAGGGGGACAGACGCTGGGGACATGACACAGGTGGGGGACAGACGCTGGGGACATGGCACAGGAGGGGGACAGACGCTGGGGACATGACACAGGAGGGGGACAGACGCTGGGGACATGACACAGGAGGGGGACAGACGCTGGGGACATGACACAGGAGGGGGACAGAGGCTGGGGACATGGCACAGAGGCTGCAAATAAATTATCATATCACTTCTTCACATCATCAGTATGCTGTGTCTTCCTCCTGTGCCCCTTTCACCTCTCCACAGATCTGACCTGTGGAGAGGTGAAAGGGGCACAGGAGGAGGACACAGCATACTGATGATGTCTAGGTAGGATAGCACTTCACACTCTGCTGCTGGACTGAGGAGGACTCACCAGACAAGGCCAGGGCAGTGGCACTGAGGGCAGGCAGCAGGCGTCGCGAGGAGTCCTACTCCAACGAAGAGAGTGGAGACCAGGGTCCACTCCAGGTCCGGGCACCAGCATGGCGGCTGGCCGACTGCTACAGTCAGTCAGTCGGGCAGGCAGGCAGGCGCACTGGTCGGTCTCCGTCTGCCTTCACTCAGTCCACTCCGTCACAGTGGGGGTGCGTCTGCAGTGTGTCCACTACATCTGCTGCTGTGTGCTATCCCGCCGGTGCCGCTCTCCACAGAGTCCACACATTCTACGATGTTCCTCAGTTTCCCCGCGCTGCTCTTTTGAATAGGCTGGCAGCAGTGTTGTTAGCGCGAAAATGCGCTTTGATAATTGGCTGCGCGGCGGGTGGTGGTGGGCTGGGCGGTCAGAGAGGGCGAGGCTATGCATAATGTAGGAGGACTAGACGCTGCGGCTCACATTCGGATCTTTTTACGGGCACATTTCCCTTATTACGGACTTTTACGAACAGGGAAAAAGTGCCTTTTATTTACGTACTGTCCGTAATTCTACGGACGGTTGGCAACACTGCCCGGGGGCCGGATTAAAAGGTCCTACCAAGCATTCCCGTCTACCCATTACTACCGAAGCTTTCGTGACATGTCTGCCATCCTGTCACAAGCCTCTTTCAGTGTATTACAAAGCCTGGTACTGAAAGCGGCTATATAACTATCCTTTTATGGATTCCTTAGACCAGACAAATTCACCAGGACTGGGCCCAATTTGGTTGTTCTGTACACAAAACCTCTTAAGATTGTTCTGTACACAAAACCTCTTAAGAGACTATATGACCACTGCGTGCTTCATCTGCACTGTCTAGTGGCGGTGCTGGATTCACTGAGGACAAGCCTAAACGGTCACTAACTTCAAGGAGGTGTGATTACTGTGTGTCTAAAACCCCTCAGCACCAATCAGTTTAGTTTTCCAAACCATCAATGCCCTGTATTGGCTCTTTGGCTCTGTACAGCAGAGAGGCAGGAAAAAACATGCAAAAACGAAACTAGAAACTACAGGTACATTATATGATTGATTTTTATCTATTTTTAATCGTTTTTAAAAGGAATCTGTTAACTATTATGTCTCTATACCCTGTAAACAGTCATTTCAGCATAATTTTTTTTTTTATTTACAACTCCTTTAACCTGAATTTGTGGGAGGAGTCTCTCTCTCCCTTTATAAACCCCATCCTGCAGCTCCTTAACGTCGGTTCCACCCTTCGTTTTCGTTTTCTCCCCACTGTCATCATAGAATATGCCCCTTTTTAGGCATACTGTCCACTCTGACCAAGGCACAACTCAGGTCTAATTTCCTCTGCTAATCACTCATCACAAGACTCCTATGACACACATATATATACATATATAAAAACAAAACTGCACTATATTATCAAAAGTATTGGGACATCTGCCTTTACAAGCACATGAACTTTAATGACATCCCAATCTTAGTCTGTAGGGTTCAATATTTAGTTGGCCTACCCTTTGCAGCTATAACAGCTACAACTCTTCTGGGAAGGCTGTCAACAAGATTTAGGATTGTGTCTATGGGAATGTTTGACCATTGTTCTAGAAGTACATTTGTGAGGTCAGGCACTGATGTTGGATGGGAAGATCTGGCTCACAGTCTCCGCTCTAATTCATCCCACAGGTGTTCTATCAGGTTGTGGGCAGGCCAGTCAAGTTCCTCCACCCCAAACTCTCCCATCTGTGTCTTTATGGATCTTGCTTGTGCACTGGTGCTCAGTCATGTTGGAACAGGAAGGGGTCATCTGGAAGAATAGTCAAACATTCCCATAGACACACTCTTAAACTTTGTGGACGGCCTTCTCAGAAGAGTTGAAGCATTCCTAACGAGCTGTTAAATTACCTGACAAAGCTGTGCTTCTCAGAAAAGCTACATCTCCCTTATCTTCTTTCAAACATCTGCAATTAGAAAAGACACATATGTAAATATTACATCTTTAATACATTATACTGTAACTAATTTCTTTACTGTACAGCAGGGGTGTCCAACCTTTTGAGAGAGGGCCACTTAAGCAAATTGGTAACTGGTCGGAGCGGGAGGGTGACAGGTCCGTGTCCACGGACACAGCCCACTCTTATGGGCCCTCTGATCCAATCCGATTTGCCCAGATGGAAGGGGGCAGATCCCTTTCTATTTTTTTTTTTAGGTAGGACACAGGCCTGTTTACATCTGCTAAATAGGTGAATAATAAATCTGATTGGGTCAGACCGATCATGAGAAAGGGGCCTAAGGCTGCTTTCACACTGATAAACTGCGATTCTCTCAAACCACAGGTGCAGCGCAGTGCAGCTGTGTATTTTTTGCAGGTTAGCTGCACTTTGCCGTAAACTTCTATTATATCCTGCAGGTGTGGCACACTTTCTGAAAGCGCAACAAACCCGCAGGTAATAACAGAAGTCTATGGCTCAGTGCTTCATTCCTCTACCAGCGACTTCATTCACAAAACTGTTGCTCTGGGACGGCGGTCGACATCCCGTGATCTGGGCTTGCCAACCTGCTATCCCAGAGCAGGAGGCCGAGGGCCACATCAGAGGGCTCCATGGGCCACATGTGGCCCCCGGGCCACTGGTTGGGCACCCATGCTGTAGAGAATATACACCTAGGAGATAATTTTCTACAAAGTAACGTGAGATAAATATTTGTAGTAAAATTTAAAAATTTGCTCCATTTAGAAAAATTGGTGAATCATCAGTGAAAGTATCATACATTTTGAGTGAAAACATTTCTAAATAGACCCCAAAGTCCTTATTTAATTTTAGTATTAACGCCTAAAGATTATTTAAAGTGTTAAAGTAGAATTCCAGCTTACACCCAACTAGTCTTAAAAATTTCTTCTCTATTAACACCCATGCTAACTAACCCGCGTAAAAATGCATATACACTATATTACCAAAAGTATTGGGACGCAGGGCCGATCCTAGGCAGAGTCCGCGGGGTGCTCCGCACCCAGGCGCCGCAGAGGTGGGGGCGCCAAAGCTCCAAAGTGCTCCCCTCCCTCCTCCTTGTCTGTGTCCAGAGGTGGAGCGCATGTAGCAGGTGCTGCGGTTCCCCACCACGCTTGCTCTCTCCACTGGCAACTGACAAGAGCGCATACCTCCCGCTGTCCCCGGAATCTGGGTTGGGTACCGTAGCGGAGCCTAGTACCGGAACACGTTCCGGTACTAGGCTCCACTAATTAATTTTGTCCGGTGCACGTGGAGCAGTCTCCTGTCTGCCCCGCCACCTCTGCGTGTGTCGGTTGTTCTGGGTTGGCCGGAGCTGCTGCCAATCATCCCGTGCACTCCCAGAAATGCTCTCCGAGTGCCACCCTCCTAGTAACCAAAGATGCAGGGATGCGTTTCGGCTTAGAGAGCCGTTGACAGGGGCATGAAATGCCCCTGTCAACGCTCTCTAAGCCAAAACGTTTCGGGTTTGCATTATAGCACCCCATACTGCTTTTATTTGTATTGTTCATGTGATCATAATTTTATATTTTGTATACCATTTAAAATAAAACCTGTCACGGTTTATTTTGACTTGCACAATTTGGAGCATCTTTTTTTCAATTTTTTCCACTTATCCTGCGAGCCCACTGGGGTTCTCCATTTATGTCCTGCAATTGAAGTTACATCCGTCCAGTTCCTGTGATCGGTGGTTTCCATCTCATCTGACTTGAATAGCCATCGCCGTCTGGGGAGTTCTTCTATGCAGAGATTCAGGTCCGCTGAGACCACTACGCTCACGAGACTCACTACGCTCACACCCTCTGGTAAGAGTACCCTATTTTACTTACCTCTTCTATGTGATGCTTTGATGACCCCTTCAGGCCTTGTACACACGAGCAGAGTCCGATGAAAACGGTACGCGGACCGTTTTCATCGGACATGTCTGCTGGGAGCTTTTGGTCTGTGTGTACACACCATCAGACCAAAATCCCCGCGGACAGAGAACGCGGTGACGTAGAAGACACCGACGTTCTCAAACGCGGAAGTGCAATGCTTCCATGCATGCGTCGAATCAATTCGACGCATGCGCGGAATTTCGGTCCGCTGGTTAGACGTACTAACCAGCGGACATGTCCGACGGACAGCTTTTCAGCGGACAAGTTTCTTAGCATGCTATAAACTTTTGTCTGCTGGAAACCTGTCCGCTAGACCAGAAAAGTGTCCGCTAGGCCCTACACACGGTCGGACACGTCCGCGGACCAGTTTCAGCGGACATGTTCGGTCGTGTGTACGAGGCCTTAGACAACCACATACTCAACGTTCATGTCAATGTTCCCATTCATCACTTCTCCTATGGAATTTAATTTGTACACGGAACTGTGTGATCTATTTATCAACCCAGTGTCACATTCATTGTGATATAGGGTCTTTACACAGACTTTATATATATTTTGTTTATAGGGTCTTCACACAGACGTTATACATATTTTGTTTGTATTCACTTTTGTGCCTTTATAATCATTGTGCACTATTGTTCTACCATTTTTGCTACTTTGTGTGTGTGCTTGCTGCTTTTTTTCACATATATGTTTGGTTTAGCGCCGTGTTTTCCCCTTTTTTCACAGGGCTCTGATGGGGGCCACCTGCTGGGGGGGCTCTGATGGGGGCCACCTGCTGGGGGGGCTCTGATAGGGGCCACCTGCTGGGGGGCTCTGATGGGGGACACCTGCTGGGGGGGGACTCTGATGGGGGACACTAATGAAGACTTCTTAGGGGAGCATCTCTGTGTTTGAGTCATTGCCATACAAACATTTGTAAAGGGGAGGACATAGTAAGGGGCGCCAGCAATATTTCTGCACCCAGGTGCCTGTGACCCTAGGATCGGCCCTGTTGGGACGCCTGCCTTTACACGCACATGAACTTTAATGGCATCCCAGTCTTAGTCTGTAGGGTTCAATATTGAGTTGGTTCACCCTTTGCAGCTATAACAGCTTCAACTCTGCACAGAGTTCTGACCTTAACCCGATAGAACACCTGTTGGATGAATAAGAGCGAAGACTATGAGCCAGGCATTCTTGTCCAACATCAGTGCTTGACCTAAAAAATGTGCTTCAAGAAGAATGGTCAAACATTCCCATAGACACACTCCTAGACCTTGTGGACAGTCTTCCCAGAAGAGTTGAAGCTGTTATAGCTGCAAAGGATGCGCCAACTCAATATTGAACCCAACGGACTAAGACTAGGATGCCATTAAAGTTAATGTGCTAGGAAAGGCAGGCGTCACAATACTTTTGGTAATATAGTGTACTTGCCTATTTTCATTCCACTCTGGTCCGGTCACATGATCTGTAGCACCCAGGGTGAGTTTGGGGGCCTGCACCCACATACACACTCATGTTGTATAGGGACACAGTGGCTCTATCCGTGCACTTGCAAGTCACAATCGGCTTCTATGGACTGCCATCATGCAATACCTCTACATCCCTGTGCAGGTCCATGTTTTCCCAGCAATGCAGTCCAGTGTCCTATGTCCCATTATACATTTTTCTTTACATTTACTTTCCACTATGTTGTGCAAGGGCCTGCCTAATTGCATACAAATTGAAAGTGTTTAGGTCTGACCTCATATTGGTTATATATGGTTTTGGGAAACTTGTACAAGAATATTGTATAATGTATGGCTAGCCTTAAGCCCTTTACATATGGGCTGTATGTTAGAAGACATTGGCCCTTTCAATGAAAACTGGCTGACATTTGGCCCGTGTGTGTGTGCCCGTGTGTCCAACAGAAGCTGGCTGTTTGGCTGGCTACTGTCGGATGAGAATGCAGGAAAACCAGCAGCCAAATGACTCTTGATCAGCGCTCTCAGCCAATAGGGGGGGGGGGGGTCCCCCTGTCAGAACACAACATCTCAGCGGGGAGATTGCTGTACTAACTTTGCACAGTTGGTACATCGGCTCCGACCGAAGATGGCAGTTTTTTCGACAAAATACTTGTAGCGTGTACCAGGCATAAGACTCTTCAGAAGTCATAAAAATCAACTCCCAAAAGCCATGAACATAGAAGCAAAAATAGATTTTCATGTTTTTTCGTTATCTGGTTCTGTTTACCACTGACCAATGTACAGTATATTTTTAAAAAGTCAGTGCAGCGAATTAGAATGCTCCAATCAAGGCTACGTATCTGCTTTGCAAGAACAAATGTAAGCTGATGAGTGGGATGTTTAGGCTATTGTTTGTACTTACCTAGATGCTCCATGGTTGCCATAGTATGGCTCATCATGGCTGTTCTTACAATTCTTCCCTTCCTCTCCCTTACATTGCTTGCAAAGGTTGGTTTGGGTTGCTCCAGGGATGCAGCTGACTGAGAAGAACTTTGACATGGCTGAATGAAAGTAAGTTCATTAACAGTCTGAATCAGAGGAAGGTGAACAAAATAATTAAATGAAATGTATTTATGTTATGTTTTATGTTGTTAAAGTTTTTTAAAAGTTATAAGTTTGACCCCTTTTCATCATAGTTGTTTAAAATTTGCTAACAACTTGTTAATACAGGTAAGTGTCTAAGAAACAGGAACAGGAATAATGGTGCTTCATGCAGGGCTAACAACAATCAAGGGAATTCAAAATGACCCCAACAGATTTCTGTTGCTACTTTAAGACCTACAAGTCGTCCAGAATACAGCCGCCAGACTAATAACGGGAAAAAAGTCTTAGGATTTTATCACCCAGTCCCTGAAGTCCCTCCATTGGCTAACCATAAAGTATCGGGTGACATTCAAGACACTCTGCCTCACTCACAAATGCACACAAGGAAAAGCCCCGCAATACCTATGCGAGAAAATACAACACTACAACCCTGGGCGGGCCCTACTGTCGACGAATCAATTCCTGCTCTGCATCCCCAAGACCTGCTACAAATCGAAAGGAGAATGAAGATTTTCAGTCCAGGGGCCACGGCTGTGGAACGTGCTACCAACGATCATCCGCATGGATGATAACCATCGCGCCTTCAGGAAAAAACTGAAGACCCACCTCTTCTGAAGGACAAGGACTACTCCGGATACAAGCACCTTGAGGCTATTTAGTTCGCATTTGTTAGCGCTATACAAGTTACTCACTCACTAAAGAACAACTAATCCAGCCATGTATTTGTGCCAGTGTTGCTAAAAGTACGAACACGTGTGGCAAATTCAGGTAGTTCTTACTACCGTCACTTTAAGAATCTGTCACTATGGCAGCGACAAATTCTTAAAGAATTATCACAAGTTTTCAAATTAGAAATATGACAGATTTCAACACAGCGCTGTATTACTGTCCCCATTAAGCTGTCTGCAGCCAAAAAAATTAAAAATGTTACAGGTGGTGCCATTACCCAAATATGGCAATGCCCATATTTGGGAAATTTCATGTCACTGAACACAGAATGTCAGCCATCACTCTCTCTGATGCAAAAATGGGAAGAAATTCTGGACAGCCGCACTCCAAAAAAGTTTTTGTCTTTTATTAAAAAATGGACATCAAAAATACATGCCACAGCAGAACAGAACGGACAGAAGAGCTGGCACGTTTCACACTAACAAACAGTGCTTAGTCATAGCTAATAATCACAGAAATGAATAATGCTTAAATACTATTTCATTTTGGACCATGTGACCAGAAATTTTGCTTAATTGATTGTTTGATCAATTGAATTCAATTGATCCCTGAAATTTTAGTCTTAAACAGCAAATATGATTATATAATGTGCCATAATCGATTCTATGTGCAAGAATATATGTGAAACATATAATAGGACTAAATGAATAAATCTAAATTGTGAACAAAATAGTATAATATATTATAATATAAATATGTGTACATACATGAGCCTCCATATGCCCATATAACAGTGAATGTATTGTATGTGTAAATATTCAATTAGTGAGTAGGTGAAGAGGTTAAAAAACATGGAAATAAATAAACGAACGAATAAGTAATTAAAGTGAACCTATGTAACTGTGTCTATTTACTTATCAAAACAAATGGGTGAATGTTGTTTATTCCTGACTCATCTTACTTATATATATTTAGATGGGTGGTGGACACATGAAAGGGTGGGATCTATGTTATGCTGTTATGCTCTGGTGGAGACCCCACTCCCTACATGTGTGTAAATACAATGTGTTAATAATAATAATAATAATAATTATGGTATAGGTCCCAGTGATATAAGAGTACAGAACCAAAGATAGGAAAAGATGGAAATCATAACTGTGTCAGTTAATTGATAGCCTATCCTATGAGTAAGTGGCGTGTACAGCCACGTAACGCGTAAGGAAAGGAGGAGAGCCGCTGGTGACGTCATCCCCGCTCGCGGCCGAGAGTGGAGGAGTTTGTTTATCTTTATGCTGTTTGTTATCTACTTAACTATGAGTGCATACGCTGTTAAATAAAATATCTTTGTTTAATGTTACTGCACTATGGAGACTATTTTTGCTTTTATGTTCTCCACTGGGGGCTTTGCATCCTCACTGTGAGCTTTTAGACATCACCTGTCTGGAGTCCTCCAAGCGATCAATCAGTGGTTTATATGGTGAGCGGGACTGGGAGCTGCTGCCATCTAATATTGGAAGGCTTGTATTTAAGCCAGCTGAGACATCACCTGTCTGGAGTCCTCTAAGCGATCGATTAGTGGTTTATCTGGTGAGCAGGACTGGGAGCTGCTGCCATCTAATATTGGAAGGCTTGTATTTAAGCCAGCTGAGGTGAGAGGCTGGTGAGAACGGGGTCACTCAGAGTGGAACAACTGTCAGTTTGTGGTGGATTGCTCGTGTCACTATACACTTCAGAAATTTAAATGGACATTGTTATTCTACTTTCTTTGCATGATATTGGACTTTATTTATTTATTGAGGAGCATTTTTTTGTGATTATTTCACCTACACAATTAATTGCATGAAGATTTGGTTAACATTTATTACATTGCACACTTGCACTTTATGTTATTATTGGATGCACTTTATCTATGCACATTAGTGCTTGTTCACAATATTTATTTATTCAATTGGATTCTTATATCCTTATTCATTATTCTTTGTTCCAGTCACACTGGATCATATCTATTTATTATTAATATTGGTTTTAAATTAGAAACACTTTATTAATTTTATCAATTGGTACTTATGTGCACAGAGACTCATTTTGAGAATTATAGCATGCCCACCTATCTTTATTATTAATTATTGAATGTTGCAGTGGACATTATTTTTCCACATACAGAGTTTATTTGATTTACTATTAATTGTATATTACTCTACAATTCATTTTATTTTATTTAGTGCGTCAGTACTTTGCTCTGGGTGGTATTTACATCACCTATGGTATTCCCTATTTTTTACATAAAATCACTCTTGTCACCCTCCACATTATCCGGTTGATGTTTGGTGGGCATTATCAAACTTGGAGTGAAACACATTTTTCTGACTCACAGGAATTGTTAGATTTATTTCCTTATACGTGATATTCATTATTACTATTCTATTCGTTAATTAGCAAGCGCCATTACACCCCCTCTTTTTAACCAATTACCAGTTAGTGTGGTTTTGCGCATTAGTTTCCCCAATTCACATATAAACATTGCTTTGTATCCCTTTTCCACTTTATGTAGATCAACTGCTCTTGGGCGTATGTCTTCTTTATGATGTCTTCTTTATGATCTCCTTTTTGCGAGTAATGGTTTACATCAGCTGAGCTGATGCTTCTTATAGACAGCAAACATTATTAAGTACCTTTTATCAATCAAAGTAGCTCTAAACCACACCTCCAAACTCATTTGATTAGTTAGACTCCAGATATGCAAACTACTGACTCCAATATTTTTTGTTTAAATCATTCTTCTATGGGTTCACTTTTTGGTACCTTTTCCTCCAGCACTGTGAATGTTTAATGGATGTGTTCAATAAAGACATGAGCAATTTGAATGGTTTGTGTGTTATCAGCTTTGTCTGTCTACTGTTGTGACTTAGATGAGGATCAGATCACATTTTATGGCAACTGTATGTTTCTCTCATTACATTTGCTTAAAGCGGAGGTTCACCCTAAAAAACATCTATATACCATTACATCCAGCATACTTCCGACATGTACAGTATGCTGGTATTTTTATTTATTTTTTGCTGTACATACCGTCTTATAGTTAGTTTTCACCCGGCTTCCGGGTTCTCACTCCCGCAGGGAATAGGCGTTCCTATGAAGAGGCGTAGATGATTGACGTGTGGATAAGGTGCGTCACGCGTTCCGAAAATAGCCGAACTGGGACTCGGTGCTATACAGCGCCTGCGCACAGACTTGGAGCCGTGTAGAGCTCACTGCGCAGGCTCCGTATAGAGCCGAGTCCCAGTTCGGCTATTTTCGGGAATGCGTGACGCGCCTTATCCGCACGTCAATCATCTACGCCTCTTCATAGGAACGCCTACTCCCGGTGGTAGTGAGAACCCGGAAGCCGGGTGAAAAAGAACTATAAGACGGTATGTACAGCAAAAAAAAAAAAAAAAATACCAGCATAATGTACATGTCGGAGGTATGCTGGATGTAGTGGCATATCATTGTTTTAGGGTGAACCTCCACTTTAAATCCTGAACCCATGAAACACATGCTACCTTTAGGGTAATTTACTATATTAATTTATTTTGGAATCAACAATAAAAACTTTCTATATGGTGAATTTTTTATTGGTCAAAAAAGCTAATGTTCTGAAAGAGAATCACTCTGCTTGTAATAAAAGCAGAGACTTACCAATTCCTTAGACAATGGACATTTCATGAATGTTTCATCAGAGCTACATATTGACCTCAGCTTCACTCTATCATGCTTTAGCCACTGCCACTTTGTACACTAGATGTAAGTTTTTATACCTTGTTGAATGGATTCTTTGGCAGGTCCATCCCAGGACAACAACTTCTTTTCAACAAGAACAGTCACAAGAGCTTTCCAGCCATCTGTCTTTGATACACCTGAGTGACAGGACCTCTTTCCCTTCAGCTGATTAAACTGGAATGTGCTGGACTTTTTCACCATAGCAACCGCATAATGGCACGTAGTAACCAAATCTACAGAATATAATATAGCTATGATTAATGAAATGCAACTTGAAGTGGTTTATTAATCCCTAAAGTAGAAATCCAGCCTATTTCTAGGCATAAACCTGTTCCCACCCCCTTCTAACTCCTATTCTATCTACCCTGTGAAAGTAAGATGTGTGTACTTACCTATTCTGAGAGCAATCCAGTCTGGTCACATGATCGCCCCAGCAGCCGCCCTCATTGAAGAGGAGGGGTCGCCAACAAAGGCTGCAGAGCCTGGGAGGTGATGCCACCCATAAGCTTACTAAGGGAAATCCATTGTTGGCTTTCTCTCCTCTAAACTGAAGCTGCCGCTAGGAGCCGGTCATGTAACCAGACTGGATCGCTCTCAGAATAGGTACGTTTACACATCTTCCTTTTACAGGGTCGATAGAATAGGATTTAGAAGGGGGAAGAAGTACAGTAGTGTATAATTGCAAAATATATGCACAAACATATAACACATAAGGGGGCAGATCCTCAAATAAATGACGCGGCGTATCTCTTGATACGCCGTGTAATTTCGAATTTTGCGCATCGTATCTTTGTTTTGGTATCCACAAAACAAGATACGACGGCACCTGTGTTAGATCCGACAGGCGTACGTCTTCGTACGCCGTCGGATCTTAGATGCAATTTTTCGGCGTCCGCTAGGTGGCGTTCCCGACGTAATCCGCGTCGAGTATGCAAATTAGCTATTTCCGACGATCCACGAATGTACGACCGTCCGTCATATTTTTTTACGTCATTTCCGTTCGGCTTTTTCCGGCGTATAGTTAAAGCTGCTATATGGTGGCGTACTCAATGTTAAGTATGGCCGTCGTTCCCGCATCTAATTTTGAAAATTTTACGTCGTTTGCGTAAGTCGTCCGTGAATGGGGCTGGACGCCATTTACGTTCACGTTGAAAACAATGACGTCCTTGCGACGTCATTTAAGAAAAGCACCCTGGGAGTTTTTACGGATGGCACATGCGCAGTTCGTTCGGCGCGGGGACGCGCTTCATTTAAATGAAACACGCCCCCTACCCACCCAATTTGAATTCCGCCGCGAGAGATACACTACGCCGCCGTAACTTACGGCGCAAATTCGTTGAGGATTCAAACCAAAGCCAAGTAAGTTACAGCGGCGTAGCGTATCTTACATCTGCGCCGGGCGCAGTGGATGTATGTGGATCTGCCCCACGGTCTTTTACATTAAGCTGACCTCTTTTATGTGTATATTTAAAAAGAAAAAACTATGACTAAACTTCCTCACAAATCCTTGTTTGAAACAACCCTAACCCCCAATTTACAATGTGTAAATGACCAATCTAATGCTGCGTACACACGACCGTTTTTCATGACGAGAAAAATTTAATTTTTTAAATTGGTTGTGAAAAATGGTCATGTGTAGGCTCCAGAGCATTTTTTGCGACGAAAATGGGCATTAAAAATTTAGAACCTGCTCTATTTTTTCTCGTTGTTTATCACGTCGTCTTTTTTCTCGTCGTGAAAAACGGTCGTGTGTAGGCTTTAACGACAGGGAAAAAAACGTGCATAATCAGAAGCAAGTTATGAGAAGGGAAATTTGCATTATCAACCCAAAGGGTGGTGCCATTCGAATGGAACTTCCCCTTTATAGTGCCGTTGTACGTGTTGTACGTCACCGCGCTTTGCTACAGCATTTTTTATCACGATTGTATGTATGCAAGGCAGGCTTGAGAGGAATCACGTCGAGAAAAACGTAAATTTTGACATGAATAACTGTCGTGTGTACGCGGCATAAGATCTAGAAAACAGCATTGTTCATCCACAATAAAGATAATCTGAGGGCATGATAAAGTTGTAAAATTAATATGATTTCTTTTTCCATGATTCCCAATTAAGTGAAAACCCCCTCATTTATATCCTGTGGCAGTGAAACTCTCTTCTTGCACTGCATTTCTCAATATGAAATGAATGCTTTAGAGGCAGAACTTTGTTGTGTGTCTACAAAATGGACAATTTTAACCTGCATTTACCTGAGCTAATTTGCAGAGAAGCTCATTTGCACTAGTCCTATAAGCAGAGATTTCAGGGGGGCACACAGACACCCAAACACTTTTTATTAATTGGGCTCCTACACCTAGAACCAAGCTACTACCAGAATAGGATGATAGTGTAGTGATAAAGAGTGAGAAAACTGTTTCTTTAATCCATCAACCCCCTAGCACTGGTTCGCCTAATGTAGCTTCTGATCTTTTGATCCTAGACTAGAGAGACCACATGGGGAGGGAGGCAGCAGAAAAACTTGGCCTAGGAAAGAGTGAATTATAATTCCAATCTTGCCTGCAAGACAATATCTTGCTTTTCTAAGCCCACACTAACCAAATACCTCTCCCAAGTTGATCAAAATGATAATGTGAATATAAGAATATTTATGACAGGGATACGCAGAGAAGTTGTAACATTAAGTATTACCGTGTTTTTCACATGTAACTGGTATTTTTCCAGGTGGAGTTTTTGTGCCAGCAATCTCTTCACCGATTTCATTAACACACCAGCTGTACCCGGTGCTGCCATGGAACTGCTGTGGTTCATAATTGCCCTTTTCATCACACTGGGGAACAAAACGACCTAACACTATCTCGTCTCCTCCGAGAGCTACCTGACGTTCCTTCAGGCATTTTGGCAATTCTGTTAACATAAACAGGAAAACAGATATCACTAAGAACACATTCATAAGTGTTTAAATGTCCAGAAACAGTAGCAGTGTAACAATGGCACTGTTCTATTGCTATGAAAATGTATTAAAGTGTATCTAAACCCAACCACCTAAATCCAACGTTGTGCACCCGTCTTTGTATGTAATGGTAAAAAATGAATTCTTTTTTGAACATGCACTGATTTAAATTAAATGAAGTGTATCCACAGCCATTTCCTTTGCTATAGCAACAAGGCTTAGTCAGTTTAGCTTTAGCACTGTCACCCTTTTCTTTGTATTTTTGAACTTTATTACAAATAGTGATGCTAATGCGCATTGTACTAACATGTTCTGCTGTGGTTACCATAGTAAACTTGTGATGTACAACCACTTCTAGAGTGTACCCTTATCAATTTTAATTCCTAGTAACTAGCTTTTCATTGGCTTAAAAATAAAAAATGTAATCCAATTATACTCAGTACTTTATAAAACTGAGTATTCTTTTGTGAAAGTTTAGTTCTACTTGACCATTTAGCTTGAAGTTCCAAAATGCTCAACATCAAACTCTTTTGAATATGCTTGTTCACACCTGAGAATAAAGTCACTTGAAGCTTGTAGCTCAAAAAAGTACATGAGCTTCTTATGAACTCCAAGATTTAAGTGTTTTTGGCTCCAGTAGACTTTAATGGGAATGAATAAAAGTGCACAAAGCACTGCAAAAACATGTACATCGAGTGTTTTTCTTCATTGGCCAAAAAATAAAATACACTCAACCCTCAAGCAAAAACAGCGAAAAATGCCTGTACAGACACTAAAAAAAAGAAACCTATAAAAACAACCAAAGACGCTGAGCTCAAGTGTGAATGCAACCTTTGAGCCATGCAAATTCCAATGGTTTGTCAGATTGTGAGCATGCATTTTTAGGTCTCTTGTACACTGCTGCTGATAAACGGACGTTTAGGAGCAGTTGGGTGTTTTATTCAGCAGCCCCTGAACTCTCCTCTGTTATCTTATCTGTACATGTACAGTGAGTAGTTTATAGTTGTTTAGAGTCGAATATATTTTATTAGCATATTGATAAAACATAATACCATGACATGAACGAGGCATGGAGGACAATTACATAGAATAAACAACAGGGATTACATGGTGCGCAAGTAACAGTGCCAGATCCCAAGGAGGGTGCAGGTAATCATCATTTAAGGTATACATTGAAGTTAGAACAATTTACACCATTAAATATCAGAACCTGGAAAAAACATATCCGGGTATAAAATAGAAATAAGGGAGAAACAGGTGCAGAGGAAAGTACAGAGGAAGAAAAAAGGGGGTAGAGGAGGAGGAAGAAGAGGGGAGAGGGTGGAAGAGGGTATGCAGGCCAACTGCAGGGGAGAGGGCGGGAGGTGGGGGATACTGGGCATAGCGAGATGTAATAGTCCCACATAGCGGATTCATGAGACACATCAAAGCTGACTGTAAGATTCTAACCTCGCTTTCAGGGAATCAGAAGTAGAGTAGTCTATCCAGAGAAGCCAGAGGAGCTTAAATTTATCGAAGGTATCCTTGTCTAAGGCGATCATCTCCTCCATGCGCATGATATTATTGACCAAGGGGCAGATCCACAAAGCGAGTACGCCGGTGGATCTACTGATACGCCGGCGTACTTTCAAATTTCCCGCGTCATATCTTTGTTTTGAATCCTCAAAACAAGATACAACGGCATCTGGGTTAGATCCGCTGGGTGGGGTTCCCGCCGTAATCCGCGTCGAGTATGCAAATTAGCTATTTCCGACGATCCACGGCCGTCGCATTCTGTTACGCCGTCTCTAGTCTTTTTCCGGCGTATAGTTAAAGCTGCTGTTTGGTGGCGTATAGTTAAACCTGCCATGTTAAGTATGGCCGTCGTTCCCGCGTTTAATTTGAATTTTTTTTTTTCGTTTGCGTAAGAATCTGGATGTCCGTGAATCGGGATGGACGTAATTTACGTCCACGTCCAAAAAAATGACGTCCTTGCGACGTCATTTAGCCCAATGCACGACGGGAAATTTAGGGACGGCGCATGCGCAGTTCGTTCGGCGCGGGGACGCGCTTCATTTAAATGAAACACGCCCCCCTACTCGCCGATTTGAATTAGGCCCCGTTACGCCGCGAGAGATACACTACGCCGCCGTAACTTACGGCGCAAATTCTTCCAGGATTCGAAACAAAAAAAGTAAGTTACGGCGGCGTAGCGTATCTCAGATACGCTGCACCGGGGCAGATCTTTGTGAATCTGCCCCCAAGATATAGTTGTTTAGAGGCAGTTGAGTCTAGAGGCATTTTTTTTAAAGCAAAAAAATTGCATTCAGGACGGAAGTTTGCATTTAAAACTCTAAATGCCTGTACAAAAGTGCAAACGCAGAGAGAGATTTTTCCTGCATTTTAGGCATTTGGGAGGGGTATACTGATCAGTACAATCTGTTATGTGGAAAAAACACTTCTAAACTAAATCCCTCATGAACGCTGCTAAACGTGCATAAACGCGGCTTGTCAAAGTGGAAAAACTGACATTTTTAAACGTCGGTTACTAGCTGTCAAGTTCCAGCATTCAGAATAGATTTTCAGATGTCCTGTGTACATTAAGCCTAAGAGATAACATTGTCATGTCATAAGTTTGCTATTTTTTATTCAATAAATTCTAATAATCATAAAATTATTATATATATATATGAGTCTCATAGAGAGTGTATAAACTTTCTTTCGAGACAGACATTTCCAGCATACATTTGGGTAGCTCCACCCTCACTCCTACCCCATAGGACCCCATTCCCATAAATGTTGAGGCTGAGACAGAGGCCATGTTTCTTTTTTTTCCCTCCTCACTCATAGGACCAATTTTTTTTTAAGTCTTCCTACCTTTTGGAAGTGTCAGTGGCCTGATCTCAGGTGGGAGCAGTTATGGGGATGTAAGGAGGGTCCTGTGGCATCCAGAAGTCTTCCAGGATGGCTTGAGTGGTCACTGAGTCCCCAGTTATCAATGGGGTGGGGTTATGCTATGCCACACATATGCAGAGGAATGGAGAGTGGGCCCTGCCATCGGTGGGCATTTGTATTGGCCGGGGGCCCTGCTATCAGCAGGTGGCTGTTAAGTATGCCCAGTGTTGATAATCAAGTGATTACTGTGCCCCCAGCTATCAGCGGGGTGGTGTTATGGCACACATATAGTCTCATGACTATTGTGTTATTGGTGTGTTATGAATATGGTGTGTTGTTGTAAAACAGTGTCTTACCATGCCTTTCACACGTAGCTCGTGTTTGTCCGGGTGGGGTATTTGTTCCAGAAATCTTTTCACCCATTCCATTAACACACCAGCATTGCCCAGTGCTTCCATGGCACTGCTGTGGTTGGTAATTGCCCTTTTCATCACACTGTGGAATATGATGACCAATCATCTTCTTTGCCAGAGCTTGTTCACGCTCCTTCAAGCATTTTTGTAGGTCTGTCAACATATACAGAAAAGATTAATGATAACAGAATCTGTATGCAAGGAAACGGCTCCAAATCCATGAACACGCTTGGGAAATCTTAAACTGGTGTCAGGAAATGCTAAAAAGTTGCAATTAGTAGACAATACATGCCAAAGCTTTACCCTAAAAAAAAATCTGAGCATCTTGTTGCGCTAGTAGACCTTTTATTACACTCGGGTGCAAGTTATCTCATTCCAGCACTTTATTTTATTGCACTACACAGTGCTGTCATCCAGGTACTAGGGGCCAGATTCACATAGAATTCCGATGGCGTAACGTACTGCATTTACGTTACACCGCCGCAAGTTTTATGGGCAAGTGCTTGATTCACAAAGCACTTGCCTGTAAACTTGCGGCGGCGTAGCGTAAATCCGTCCGGCACAAGCCCGCCTAATTCAAATGGGGCGTGTATCATTTAAATTAGGCGCGTTCCTGCGCCGGACGTACTGCGCATGCTCCGTTTTGAAATTTCCCGACGTGCATTGCACTAAATGACGTCGCAAGGACGTCATTGGTTTCGAAGGTTAACGTAAATGGCGTCCAGCGCCATTCACGGACGACTTACGCAAACAACGTTAAATTTCAAATTTCGACGCAGGAACGACGGCCATACTTAACATTGGCTAGACCACCTAGGGGGCAGCTTTATCTTTACGCCGCGTATCTCTACGGAAACGGCGTACATTTACTGTGACGGGCAAAGCGTACGTTCGTGAATCGGCGTAACGACTCATTTGCATATTCTACGCCGACCGCAATGGAATCGCCACCTAGCGGCCGGCCTAGAATTGCAGCCTAAGATCCAACGGTGTAAGTCATTTACACCTGTCGGATCTTAGGAAGATCTATGCGTAACCTGATTCTATGAATCAGGCGCATAGATACGGCCGGCCGGATTCGGAGATACGACGGCGTATCAGGAGATACGCCGTTGTATCTTCTTTATGAATCTGGCCCTAGGAGCTTAGTGGAAATGTATTTAGTTGGGCTTAGGAGTAAAAAGTATGGGAACAATAAACAGACAATGTAGTATAATGGCTGTACACTGTTTTGCTGTCTAAAAAAGACATGATAGTCTGAGATGTACCTGAGCTTTCACCCAAAAAATATATTTTGTATCTTCCATCATATCCTTTATGCTGACTGAGCAATCCTGATTAGATACATGCCTGGTGACTGGATCCTCTTGTTCAAAGGCATTTAACAAGCGCTTTTGACCATTTATCTAATGGTCCACTGGATCTGGAAAGAGGCTCATTTATACAGTGTTACGAGTTTCAGCTTTTTCTTCAATTGTGGGGCATTGGAAGAAGCTATATTTAGTACACTTAAACATATTTTTACATTAACATGCACAAGAAAAGGAATCCAGTTTTTTACTGTATCAATTTGGAAATCAAAGATGCAGAATTACGAAACTTCCTGAACTAACTCTGAACTTACATTTATCTTTGCAACATTTTCTTGAATAACTTCTTTGTTTTGTGTTTAAGTCCATACACAACCACAATCCTTTTCAAATACAGTTATTGGGAAATCCTTGATATTTATTTTTTAATGAAAACTCATAAACAATATGGCCAATGGTTTTTGGGCACCTAACCATCACACCTGTATGGGATTGTTGGGCATCCCATTTCAAAACCCCGGGTATTTACAGTTTACAAAAAAAGTAATCCAGTTTTACACAGCACTATTGAACTGAGTATTCCTATGTGCAAGTTTACTTCAATTTGACAGAGGAACTTCGGACATCGAAAATTAAAAGCCTTCAGCTACAAATACCTTTAACAAAAAGACACTTACCAGTTCACGAGTCCAGCGCTGTCTTTACCTGGAATAGTTCTTCGCCAATCCTTGGTTCCCCGATGCCACCATCTTGACTGTGGGAAGCTGGCTATAATTTCTTGCTGATTCTCAGCCGGCTCCCCACTGTGAATACGCGAGACATGTTGCTCCTACTGACTGATCCCGCAGCATTCTGGGATATGTGACGTGTCCCAAGAGGATGATGGTGGGGGGAGGGGGAGAATTTTCACAATTCTCTGATCAAATAAAGACACATAGCCATATTAAATCAATGTCATTGGAATCTCCTGCCTGCAGTTCATTGGTCCAGCAATGACAGCCAACTTCTGGGTTCAGACCGAACCCAAGTTCATGCCTACTGGCCTCTCCATCTTACCTGGCAGCTGGCACAGCCTCTGTGTTAATGGGTTTGAGGGCTTTCTTCTCTAACTTAAAGACTGTAACGGTCTCTGTGATGAGGGAGCTGCCCAGCCTTTAGGCCGCGTACACACGATCAGTCCATCCGATGAGAACGGTCCGAAGGACCGTTTTCATCGGTTAACCGATGAAGCTGACTGATGGTCTGATGTGCCTACACACCATCGGTTAAAAAAACGATTGTGTCAGAACGTGGTGACGTAAAACACACAACGTGCTGAAAAAAATGAAGTTCAATGCTTCCAAGCATGCGTCAACTTGATTCTGAGCATGCGCGGCTTTTTGACCGATGCTTTTGCATACTAACGATCGGTTTTGACCTATCAGTTAGGCGTCCATCTGTTAAATTTTAAAGTTCTCTTTTTTTTTTGACCGAAGGATAACTGACCAATGGGGCCCACACACGATCGGTTTGGACCGATGAAACAGTCCTTCAGTCCGTTTTCATCGGTTTTAACTGATCGTGTGTACGCGGCCTTAGAGTTTTGAGTCCTGCATTTGTACATTGTTCTTTTCTAAACGCAAATGCATTTGAAACAAATAACCTCAACAAATACTTGTTTATTTAAACTGTTTTCAATGTAGTCTACTAAGTAAATTTTTTGTGACAACATGCTATTCTTAAGAATACTATTTTTTTGACTTACCTTTATGGGAGCTGTACGGTTCTGCAATAATTGGCTTCAGATTATAAGGATCCTTTGAAGCTTCATAAACATCTCCACTATCTAAGAACATGGCATCTGCTTGTCCATCCTGAAATAGGGTTGTTATTGAATCAATTTTTTATTGGCAGTGAATTTTTGTAGTTTATTATTTATTTTAAATAAAAAAACAGCTAACATATGGTGTCCATGATAAAGGTAGCTGAAATTTTCTGAAAATTATAGAAAATAGTATTGGCTTGATAAGCTATCAAACAGTCTGGAGTCTCAAATAAAGCTCAGTTCCATTTTTGTTAAAGGGAGGGGAAAGCTTTAATGCTGTCTCTTTATAATAAAGTTCTCTCACTTTTTATTCCTATGACACCAGTATAATAAGTGGGCGTCTAAGCAGCAGTTAGTACCCCTTTAGAGAAACCCCTCCCCTGGGTGGACATAGTGGGTAGGGCTAGTATAACTTTTATAATCTTGATCCAGAAAAGCCTGGGACAGAGTGTGGTGGAAAAAGGCTACCCCTAGTATACTGATATGTAAGCGTGTAGCCTTATGCCGCATACACACAACCGTTTTTAATGTCATGGAAAAAAACAACGTTTCTCGACGTGATTCTTGTCAAGCCTGCCTTGAATACACACGATTGTGAAAAAAAATGCTTGAGCAAAGCGCGGTGACGTAAAACACATACAACGACACTATAAAGGGGAAGTTCCATTCAAATGGCGCCACCCTTTGGGCTTGATTATGCAAATTTCCCTTCTCATAACTTGCTTCTGAGCATGCACGTTTTTTTTCCACGTCGTTAACCCCCCTGGCGGTATTCTCGAGTCTGGCTCGGGGTGGAATTTCAGGACCAAAAGCAGTAACCCCGAGCCAGACTCTGGACCGCCTCGCAGAGTCCACAGGAAAAAGTTACTTACCTTGTCCCTGGATCCTGCGATGCCGCCGCGCTGAGTGGTGTCCTCCTCGCTCGATTCACAGTGCCTGTGTGCCGCCGATCTCCGTTCCCTGCGACGTTACGACGCACGGGGCGGAAGATTGGTGCCAAATTTAAAAAAGTAAATAAGCACAATACATACAGTATACTGTAATCTTATAGATTACAGTACTGTATGTAAAAAATGCACACCCCCTTGCTCCTAGTGGTCTGCCCAGTGTCCTACATGCACTTTTATAAAATAAAAACTGTTCTTTCTGCCTGGAAACTGGAGATTGTCCATAGCAACCAAAAAGTGTCCCTTTATGTCATAAGTGGTTTTAGAGCAGCTAGAAAACAGCGATAATAAATTAGAATCACTGGCAGAAATGAGCGATAGTGATTTGTGGGAAAATTCGTCATCAAAAAATTTAAAGTAATAATTTTTATTATTATTATATTATTTGTTATACTTATTTATATTTATTTATTGTATTATAATTTAGGATTTTGTGTTTCAAATTTTATTATACCCGGGATGTCTACTAGACTATTGTTTGGACAGATGTAAGTGAGTTATTTCTAAGAATTACAGGCCTACAATATAAAACGCCAAATTTCCATGCAAAATAATGGTACCGCTTTCAGCACCTAAAATCTGAATTAATCATACCGCCAGGGAGGTTAAAGCCTACACACGACCATTTTTCACGACGAGAAAAACTTTGACGTGAAAAACGTTGAGAAAAAAACGGCCAATTTTCTCGTCGATAAAAATTCTCTGGAGCCTACACACAATCGTTTTTAATGACCAATTAAAAAAATTGAATTTTTCTCATCATGAAAAATGGTTGTGTGTACGTGGCATTAGATATTGAACCCTTTGGGGTATGTCCGTAATAAGCTTGGTGCACTTATGGTGGACCTATGGTGAGTACTATAGAAGAGTTGGGCAGCCATCTGGTATTAATGTTGGACTTACATTGTGTCAGAGTTGCCAACTTTCAGTAAATTTACAAACAGTTTGTAAAATCCATAATTGTTGCATTTGTCCATGATTGTCAGTTACAGATGGAGCGCTACCCCCCACAGGAGCCGCTGGTTAGATTGGGACGCCGTGTTATGTTACCTCTGTGATGTGTCTAGGGTTGATCATGATGAGAACAATGACCAGTGCCGGCTCAAGACATTGTGCTGCCTGGGACCAAGAATGAAATGCTGCCCCCACCCCCCCAGAAAAAAAATTACGCCAACCAAAAGGCCCCCACATTCATTATTTTATATCATGATAACTAAAGGGGACCCGTCATGGCTCTATACATGTATAAAGGAGTATGAAGAGGACCTGTCATTGCTCTATACATGTATAGGAGTATAAAGAGGACCTGCCATGGCTCTATACATGTATATAGAGGACCTGTCATTACTCTTTACATGTAAAGGAATATCAAGAAGACCTGTCATGGCTCTATAAATGTATATAAGACTATAAAGAGTACTTGACATGGCTCTATACAAGTATAAAGGAGTATAGCGAGGGCCTGTCATGGCTCTATAGATGTATAAAGAGAACCTGTCATGGCTCTATACATGTATAAATAAGTATAAAGAGGACCTGTCATGGCTCTATACATGTATATAGAGGACCTGTCATTACTCTTTACATGTAAAGGAATATCAAGAAGACCTGTCATGGCTCTATAAATGTATATAAGACTATAAAGAGTACTTGACATGGCTCTATACAAGTATAAAGGAGTATAGCGAGGGCCTGTCATGGCTCTATAGATGTATAAAGAGAACCTGTCATGGCTCTATACATGTATAAATAAGTATAAAGAGGACCTGTCATGGCTCTATACATGTATATAGAGGACCTGTCGAGACTCTTTACATGTAAAGGAATATAAAGAGGACCTGCCATGGCTCTATAAATGTATATAGGAGTATAAAGAGGACCTGTCATGGCTCTATACATGTATAAAGGAGTATAACGAGGGCCTGTCATGGCTCTATAGATGTATAAAGACGGCCTGTCATGGCTCTATACACATATATAGGTGTATAAAAGGACCTGCCATGGCTCTATACATGTATCCAGGAGTATAAAGGGACCTGTGAATTGCCGGCGGCCACAATGTCTTTTGCGCAAACTAATCAATCTACGCTAATTGTGTTTTTTTTTTTTTTGGTACCAAAAATACGTAGAAGAATACATATTGGCCTAAACTGAAGAAAATAGTTTGTTTTTCTAAATTTTGGGGATATTTATTATAGCAAAAAGTTAAAAAATATATATATTTATAGCACAAAAAATAAAAACCGCAGAGGTGATCAAATATCACCAAAAGAAAGCTCTATTTGTGGGAAAAAAAGAGAAAGGTATCTCTGGAACACAGAATGGAATCACTGGACAGCCTAGCCTGGCAGAAACCCAATTTAACTGAATTAACCAGATCAGAGCAAAATAATTCTCTCATACCCCTCTAAATTTAACATAGCACCTGGACTGAAAGTACACAGGCGCTACACAGACATGCAGCCTATATTTCCGCAATGGACATTCAAGAACAGATGCAAAAAGTACAGATTTTCCATACTGTTTGTAAATTTACTGAAAGTTGGCAACCCCGCATTGTGTGTGAAAGGTGAAGGTGTGTTGTATAAGAACTATTCATCATTCTTCTGCTACAGTAAATATGTTAAAAGGTTAAATGTGAGGACATTCCTTATTGAGGGAGATATGGGCCTTAGGCCTACAGAATGTGAGTGACCAAATATGGCAGAGCTTCTCCACATTACAGATGTGTGCATACTCAATCTTGTTCCTGAGCATGAGGATGGTGGGAGAAGCTCTGACACAAGGAAAGGGAATTTCCCATTGGAGACCTTTACCATCTCTTTGTGTTCCTCTGAGCCCTATCACCAGTAAAGGAGGTAAGGGGAAATCTCTCCAATAGGGACAAGGCAGTAACATGGAAGAATGATGAAATACACAGTTGGTGTAATTTACAACTCCCGATCTGGACCGTGTAACAGGGCAGTTTTCTGTTCAATAATATGACAGTAAATATAAAAGATTTCATGTATAAATACTTGGTATAATATTGCAATTATTGCTCTCTGAATGTCCTTATACAGTCATAACACAGTGTTGTGTTATGACTGTATAAATCTGAAACAATGATTACCTTTATAGCTGTCAAACAGTCCTCAGTGGAGGTTCTAAGCACACACACAAGGGTAATGTCCTGGACATTGCAGGATCCCACTAGATCATTGCACTTCTTCTGCTCAAGATCTGATATCGCACACCACCGGACTTGTTTTGCATTTGGTGCTGCAAAGCTCAAGCCTAGATAATAAGAAAAAATATTCATTATATAACATATATAGTAGTATAAGTGTTAAAAATAAAAGTAATGTGGTGTTAGTTTGTTTTTAAAAGATAACAGCATAACTTTTTTTTAACTGATTAAATATTATATTACTTCCTTTATCTAATCAATAGTGTTGGGCGAACGGTTCGGGCTGAGCATGAGTTTAAGCGATATCTTAACCTTTCTCGGTATACTAGTGACCAACGAAAAAAGGAGAAAATATAGTGGCTCTGTGTACTTGATAAATGTAAAATCTACCAAATATTACATAAATTAAATGAACATTAATAACACCCTGTGACAAGTGAAAAAATATGATTCAAATAAATATGTGCATATATATACTGAAAGTCCATAAAATAATCCAGTAAAGTCTTTTCCAATTATTTGAGATCTTCTACCACACCAGTGTGTTTCAGTGATTCTACACCCCTCAAAAAACTCAACCACCAGATTATAATGCCCAGCACATCTCTCCACATGTAAATAAAAAAGTGCTCCACTAGTGTAATAAAGCTTAAAGAAGTTTAATAAAACACTTTAAAACACTCGTCAACATTTGCACTCACATTCCGAAAATTCAAAGCCAGCAAAACTGAAAATCACAACAAATTTCCAAATCTCTCAATCAGCAGTTCACCGCTGATTGAGAGATTTGGAAATTTGTTGTGATTTTCAGTTTTGCTCACCCCCCTCCTCGATCTCAGAATCTCACATCTTCACTTCCTGGTTTGACGTAGCACTTCATGGATCTCATGATTAAGTTTGTGTGACGAAACATGTCGGGGGCGTGGCTCTATGGCAATCATCATCTTTGACGTGTGAAGTGCTACATCAAACCAGAAAGTGGAGATGCGAGATTCTGAGATCAAGGAGGAGGTGAGATCACTCATACATTTGCATACCTCAGGTCCGCCGTGACCGCAGTTCACCGCTGATTGAGAGATTTGGAGATTTGTTGTGATTTTCAGTTTTGCTGGCTTTGAATTTTCGGAATGTGAATGAGTGAGTAGGTGGAGACCCTTCAGGTCTGGTATGGATTCTAAGGGGAACTCTACCCCAAATAAAAAAAAAATGGCGTGGAGTTTCCCCCAAAAAATCCATACCAGACCCTTTATCTGAGCACGCAACCTGGCAGGCCGCAGGAAAAGAGGGGGGGTGAGAGAGCGCCCCCCTCCTGAAACGTACCAGGCCACATGCCCTCAACATGGGGTGGATGCTTTGGGGGTCTGTGACCCCGCAAAGCACCATGTGCCCATGTTGATGGGGACAAGGGCCTCATCCCCACAACCCTTGCCCGGTGGTTGTGGGGGTCTGCGGGTGGGGGGCTTATCGGAATCTGGAAGACCCCTTTAACAAAGGGGACTCCCAGATCCCGGCCCCCCCTATGTGAATTGGTAATGGGGTACCCTACCATTTCGCAAAGGAAGCGTAAAAAATTGTAAAAAAAAACAGACACCGTTGGGATAAGTCCATTATTAAAAATAAAAAAATGAAAATAAAAAAAGATTCCAGCGGTGGTAATCCACTCTCAGGGCCAGATTCACAGTCAGCGGCGTAAATGTAGGCGGGCGTAGCGTATCGTAGTTATGCTACGCCGCCGCAACTTAGAGAGGCAAGTGCTGTATTCACAAAGCACTTGCGTCTAAAGTTACGGCGGCATAGCGTAAATGTGCCGGCGTAATGAGGAACAGGGGGGCATGTTTTATGTAAACTAATCATGACCCCACGTAAATGTTGCTTTTTTCGAACGGCGCATGCGCATGCATGCTCAGTATCACGTCGAATTTTCAGATTAAATTACGCCCGCTCAATGCCTAGTCATCGTGAACGTAACTTACGTCCAGCCCCATTCACGGACGACTTACGCAAACGACGTAAAACACAACGCTGTTCCGACGTTTCCGACGTCCATACCTAACATGACTTACCCCTGCTTTATGAGGGGTAACTTTACTTTATAATAGTTAGTTATGTGATCTGTGCCACCACTTCCATCACCAGGTGCAATGCCTGCTCACCTTAGGTCATACAAAGCTCCTAATAATGTGTTCTAGGGCGAACCAGCCAGGAATAGTATCAAGTTATTCACAGCGTCCTTCAATATAAAGCCATCCGTTTTCTTAAATGATGGCCTTTTCTTATTTTTATTAGCTGTCCCCTTGTAAGTCTATTTGTTATGTGAGAATCATTCTCACTTTTGACCATGCTTGGGGTGCCATTAACATTTAATGATAATACAAGTGGCATGTGCATTTCCAGCACATTTCCGAAACGTGCGGCAAAGCGCACATTTTCTGTTCAGATGTGAGTTGAGCCTCATTGTTCTTGTGTAAACAAACCAACTTCACTTACAGGCCCCATTCACACCTAGAATAGTGGGACCGTACATTGTTAGACTTGTTTTTTTCCGTGACATGCATAGCGTAGCCCATTGATTTCAATAAGCTGTCCTACATTCAGCAAAGTAGCTTGTGAGACATTTTGATGTGTTGCAGTTTGCATGTTTTTTACTATGCGTTTTTCTGCGTTTGGTGCAAGTTTTTTCACATGGCAAAATATGTGTTTGCGCCCATGTTTGGGGTATCATTAACAATTAATGGCACTGAAAGGTGTATAAAGGTGGCCACACACTATACAATCTGATTGTACAATATCTGTAAAATGTCCTCTAGATTTACCAAAACTATGGAATAGGAGGACCCACCTATTTACCCATTCACTCTGTATCCAATGAGGCATTCCCTTGGACTACATCAGGGGTGTCTCTCCCGTGGTCCATGAGTCGAATGCAGCCCCAGAGAGTTTAGCATGCAGCCTGAGCCCATCTGGAGAGATGTGGGGATGCTGTGCAAACATAGCAGCTCTGGCAGCCTACATTGACAAGCCAGGCAAATGCATGCATGGAGGGATGCCGTGCAAACATAGTTAATGGATGCAGGGTATGTGTGCTAATGAGGTCAGTTGGTGAACTTTTTCCTGTGTCTTACTCTTTTTTATGTCCTAAATCTACATACCTGGAAGTCATGAACTTTATATGAACACGGCAAGGGCTAAGGTAAGCCCTTGTTCTAAAAATCAAAGAAAGCTTTTATTTTTCTGCAGCAGAGGTACATTAAAGGGGTTGTAAAGTTTCGTCTTTTATTTTTTAAATGGGTTCCTTTAAGCTAGTGCATTGTTGGTTCACTTACTTTTTTCTTCGATTTCCCTTTTAAATGTTTTTTTTTCTTTGTTTGAATTTCTCACTTCCTGTTTCTCCTCAGTAAGCTTTCCACCATCATCTGAGCGGTGGAAAGTCATTTAGAACAGCATACTGGACACCTTACTGAGGAGGAACAGGAAGTGAGAAATTCAGACAAAGAAAACAAAGAAAAAAAACATTTAGAAGGGAAATCGAAGGATAAGGTCAGTGAACCAACAATGCACTAGCTCAGGTTTATGCAATTAGCGGATCTCCAGCTGTTTCAAAACTACAAGTTCCATCATGCCTTTGCCTCTTGGTGTTGTGCTTGTGGCTGTCAGAGTCCTGCTATGCCTCATGGGAATTGTAGTTCTGCAACAGCTGGAGGTCCGCTAATTGCATATCCCTGCACTAGCTTAAAGGAACCTATTTAGAAAATAAAAAACAAACCTTTACAACCCCTTTCAAGAGGAAGTAAACTTCCTCTGCAAACTTTTACCTATAGGAGGTATTAAAAAGATCTCCTAAAAGTTTAGGAGATATTTCCAGTGCATGCAGCCAGTGACATCACTGGCGCATGCGCTCTGAAGGAACAGCCCATAGATGCCTTTTCTTCCGAACTCGTGTCATGAATGGCGGGTCCTGCGTGCATGCGTGGGAGTGACATCATCGCGGCCTGCGAACCCAGAGGAAGCTCCGGGAAAGATGGACGGGACTGCTGCAACAGCTTTGTTTTAAGGTATGTATTTCATAATGAGCTAGTATGCGATGCATACTAGCTCTTTATTCCTTTGTCTTGCAGGTTTTTTTTGGGGGGGGGGGATTTTTTTTTGCGTTTACAACCTCTTTAACCAGTTTAGGACCAGCCGCTGCAGTTTCACCGCGGCAGGTTGGCTCAATTGAGCTAATCGCTGTAGCTGTACATTGCTTTGTGCAATAGATACAGTGGATGCGCGCAATGCGCCAAAGCCGATGCGTGGGGCCGGCGGCCGCGATGTCCACCAGCCACCCACGATCACTCCACAGAGAGGCAGAACGGGGATCTGTCAATGTAAACAAACAGATCCCCATTCTGTCAGGGGAGTAGATCATCTGTTCATAGTGATCAGGGACTGCATATTCTCTCTCTTCCTTCAGTCAGTCCACTCCCCCCACAGTTAGAAACACCTCCCAGGGAACACAGTTAATCCCTTGATCACCACTAGTGTTAACTCCCTTTCCCTGCCAGTGTCATTTATACAGTAAACAGTGGCCCAGATTCAGGTACATTTGCGCGATATTTGCGGGGGAGCAGGGCAACGATTTTGCCCTGCGCCCCCGCAAATATTTTGCGCTGCCCTCGATTCACGGAGCAGTAGCTCCGTAAATTGCGAAGGCGCGCCGGCAAAATTGCCCGGCGTAAGCGAGCGCAATGTAAATGATCCCGCGGGGGGCGGTTACACCTATGGTTACACGGGCGCAATTGCTTCTTGAATCTGGGCCAGTGTATTTTTATAGCACTGATAGCTGTATAAATGTCACTGGTCCCCCAAAAAGGTCAAAAGTGGTCGATTTGTCTGCTGCAATGTCGCAGTCCAGCAACAAATTGCTGTCATTACTAGTACAAAGAAAATAATAATGAAAAAATGCCATAAATATATCCCCTATTTTGTAGATGCTATAATTTTTGTGCAAACCAATCAATATACGATTATTGGGATTTTTATTTTTACCAGAAATATGTAGAAGAATACACATTGGCCTAAACTGATAAAGATTTTTTTTTTTTGGTTATTTATTATAGCAGAAAAATGTTTTTGTTATATATAGTGCAAAAAATAAAAACTGCAGAGGTTATCAAATACCACCAAAATAAATCTCTATATGTGGGGAAAAAGGGACATCTATTTTGTTTGGGTAAAATGTCACATGACAGTGCAATTGTCAGTTAAAGCGATGTAGTGGCGTATCGCAAAAAATGGCCTGGTCATCAAGAGGGTAAATCCTTCGGGTCCTTAAGTGGTTAATGGTATATTGGTACATTTAGAAATAAAAGGCAAGCTTAGCCTTTAATATCCCATTCATTTATTGTACACTAGCTTGTAAAACTACCTATGGGCTGATTATTTGCAATTTTGTGTTTAACTGCACATATCTATGTGAACATTGCTGAAATTCCCACCTATAAATATAACAGCTGTACTTACTAATGATGGTGAAAAATAGGGCTGCTTTGAAAGTCGGAGCCATCCTTCTCAGTGCCTTCTGTGCCCTGCTGTCAATTCAACTTTCACATATTGTCAGCTTTCTTATATGGGATGATGAGTGGGCGAGTGTGCAGAGAAATTGTCCTTGACCCTTGGTATCTGTAAATAGACAGTTTTTTTTACACAAAATAACAGCACTAGTCCTGTCAGGTTTAACCTTGTTCATGAAAACCAAGAGAAATACAGGGGCTGATTTTACTGATCTCCTTTTGAAAAAATAATGTTCCTGACTATTACACTGATTCAATGGTTTCATTTCTTTCTGACTCCCTTACCCGGGACAAATATTCAACAGCAGTGGATCTGTGTACTTGATCTGAAATATTTGTAATGTACAGTGGCTAGGTCAGAAAGCCCTTGGCTCAGCTTGGCAGCCCAAAAACTAGCATTTTCAGGGGGTCAGCTTTGGCAACCTCTGCCTTTCTCTGTATTTCTCCCAAGCTTTCTTTAACCACTTAAGCCCCCGACCATATTGCTGGCCAAAGACCAGAGCACTTTTTGCGATTCGGGACTCTGTCGCTTTAACAGACAATTGCGCGGTCGTGCGACGTGGCTCCCAAACAAAATTGGCGTCCTTTTTTTCCCACAAACAGAGCTTTCTTTTGGTGGTATTTGATCACCTCTGCGGTTTTTAGTTTTTGCGCTATAAACAAAAATAGATCGACAATTTTGAAAAAAAATAATATTTTTTACTTTTTACCATAATAAATATTCCCAAAAATATATATAAAAACATTTTTGTTCCTCAGTTTAGGCCGATATGTAGTCTTCTACATATTTTCCATATTTTTTTTTTTAGCAATAAGCGTTTATTGATTGGTTTGCGCAAAAGTTATAGGCCCAGATTCAAGAGGCTATTGCGCCGCGCAACCATAGGTTGCGCGGCGCAATAGCTGTTTTGCTCCCGCGTAGCGAATGCCCCTGATTCAGGAACATCGCTACGCGGACTGCAGCCTAGGATATGACAGGCATAAGCCTCCTTATGCCTTCATATCTCAGGCTGCATTCTTGCGTTGTCCGCTAGGGGGCGCGGCCATTGTGATCGGCGTATAGTATGCAAATTGCATACTACCACCGATTCACAAAAGTTGCGCGGGCCCTGCGCACGCAAGGTACGGAGTTTCCGTACGGCGACTTTAGCGCAAGGTTGCTCCTGCTAATAGCAGGGGCAGCCAATGCTAAAGTATAGCCGCCCTTCCCGCTCGTGAAATTTAAATTTCACGTCGTTTACGTAAGTGATTCGTGAATGGCGCTGGACGCCATTCACGTTCACTTAGAAGCAAATGACGTCCTTGCGACGTCATTTGCCGCAATGCACGTCGGGAAAGTTTCCCGACGGAGCATGCGCTGTTCACTCGGCGCGGGAGCGCGCCTAATTTAAATGATTCCCGCCCCCGGCGGGATCATTTACATTAGGCGCCCTTACGCCGGGCTAATTAGCATAGCGCCTGCGCAATTTACGGAGCTACTGCTCCGTGAATCGCGGGCAAATCAAAATATTTGCGTGGGCGCAGAGCAAAAATCGTTGCCCTTTGCCCACGCAAATATTGCGCGGATCTACCTGAATCTGGCCCATAGTGTTTACAAAATAGGGGGTCGTTTTATGGCATTTTTATTAATATGTTGTTTTTACTAGTAATGGCGGCGATCAGCGATTTTTTTTCGGCACTGCGACATTATGGCGGACACTTCGGACACTTTTGATACATTTTTGTGGCGCGCGGGAGTCAGGAGCGAGCAGAGCAGGAGGCAGAGCCGACCTGCCACCATATAACTGTGGCGGCTGGTCGGCAAGCTCCGGTCAAAAAAACATTTTTTTTTAGCATGATTGTAATTGTCACATAACATAGTCCCCATAAGATGGCAATAGCTCCCCAGCCGTTAAAGTAATATTGGTCCACACTTACCTTATTTTTTTCTTCTCCTCATCTGGCCAAATCCATTATGTGTGTGGGCATTTGAAGCCCAGTTCGTTTCCCTTCCTGGATTGCGGTCCATGCTGGGTAACCAAGATCTCGCGCGTGCGCTATAGAACGGCGCTCGCAGTGCAGTTTGTTTATTCTTTTGTCATGGCAACGGGCGGCGACGGAGGAACGTCCCGCCCCGTTGCAACAGTGATAACACAATCTACGCTCCAATAAAACTCTGAATGACTCCCCTTCAGGGGCGGACTGACCATTGGGGCTCTCGGGCACTGCCCGAGGGCCCCATGCCACTAGGGGGCCCCATCAGGGTTGCCAGGCTCAATAAAACCAGGGACAGTATGTAAAAATCTGTGTTTTTTTTACATCTGTCCCTGATATGTCTGAAACCGACATGCTTTTGATGTGAAAATCCAGAGATTTTAACTGTCCTGCCTCTGCACTGCCTCCTGGCGTGGTGGCCATCTGTAAGCCCGGGGGCCCCATAATCTTCTACTGCCCAGGGGCCCCATGAGTTGTCAGTCCGCCCCTGCTCCCCTTTCCAATATATCTTATATATGAGAAGTAAGGGCTTTGTGCCCCTTTTGAACATAGTGCGGTAAACATCGGCACAGACAATCGCACAGTCCTGGGAAATGATGACACTCATTGCCCAGGAGTCTGTGTGGCTTAGGTTGGATAGGAGAACCACCGTGGTCCATGAAGAAGGCAGATTAGGAATTCTGCCTAGCGACAGGGTGTTCCAGGCAAGTCAAAAAAAAAATTCACACAGAACTTTTTTAACACTATTAAAAGGAAGCTACTGAAGCAAAGTATGATTTTAGGGCGGAGCTCCGCTTTAAATAGCTAATTCCCAGTGAATACAAGGAGACTGAAATGTCCCCTGGCTTGGACAATGTAAGGTCATACAAGGCTTTAATAATGACATGAAATGTATGCAACTAAATGAAGCAGTAAAAATTAGTACCTTGACCAATGAGCTTATATATCTGCGATCAGCCCTATTTGGGATCCAAAGAACATAGTCTGTGTGGCGGTGGAGCTTGTTTGTAATGTACCATTGTGTTAATTGGCTTTAGCCCAAACTAGCCCTACAAAGGGTGTATGAATATGGTAGAGACACTACGTTGTAAATTTTTATCTGGAACAGAAACTGTGGCCCAGATTCTCGTAGAATGGAGTAAAACTACGGCGGCGTAACGTATCTCATTTACGTTACGCCGCCGCAAGTTTTACAGGCAAGTGCTTTATTCACAAAAAACTTGCCTGTAAACTTGCGGCGTATCGTAAATCCCCCGGCGCAAGCCCGCCTAATTCAAATGAGCCGGGTAGGGGGCGTGGATCATTTAAATTAGGCGCGTTCCCGCGCCGAACGTACTGCGCATGCGCCGTCCCTAAAATTTCCCGACGTGGATCTGGGCCTGTGACTTTAATAAATGTAGAAAAACGGCAGTTATATATACATTTAGACATAAAAAAAGTCAAATAAAGCTCTATTCATTGGACAATAGCATTTAATTGGTGTTCTACTTACATACCTTGGCAACAGGTAATAGACAGAATGGAACAAATTAAACTTTTCAAAAGCATCCACCATGTTCTTTCAGATAACATGCATATTTTTGCCAAAAAATTGAAACAGTGGGATATCTCTTTTGCTATATAGATTATCTTTGTATTTTCAAACCATTGATATTTTCACGCTACCTTCCTTCAGCCATTTGTATATCCTTACTCTGTAAACTTCGCACCTATGTTCCTTTAACATGAGTGTATTGAATTATGACCTTTTTACATAATAAAATAGTTTGTAAACAAAAATAACATTTTAATAAAGGGAACCTAAATAATGTATAATTATATATGCAAATGCAAAAAAAAAAAAATAGCAGTAAATCCATATGCAGTTTTATTGTGTGCCTTAAGGCCCCGTACACACGACCAAACATGTATGCTGAAACTGGTCCGCGGGCCAGTTTCAGCATACATGTTCGGTCGTGTGTGGGCGCGAGCGGGCCGAATTCCAGCAAACATTTGCCCGCCGGGCCTTTTCCCAGCGGGCAAATATTCCTGGACGTGTTTTAAAACCGTCCGCTGGAATCCTGCCCGCTCGGACATGTACGGTCGTCAGTACAGACCTACCGTACATGTCCAGGCGCCCGCCGTCCCTCGCATGCGTCGAATGACTTCGACGCATGCGTGGAAGCCTTTAAATGGCAGGCCCGCCCACGTCTCCGCGTCATCGGCGCGTCATCGGCGCGGCGACGACGCGGACACGCCCCGCGTATTGTTTACGTGCGGACTTCTGTACGATGGTGTGTACAACCATCGTACAGAAGCCCTCTGGCAGACATGTATGGTGAAAACGGTCCGACGGACCGCTTTCACCATACATGTTTGTTCGTGTGTACCCGGCCTAAGAGTTATACATAGGACAGGGGTGCCCAACCAGTGGCCCGGGGGGCACATGTGGCCCGCGGAGCGCTCTGATGTGGCCCACGACGCCCTCTGATGTGGCCCGTGACGCCCTCTGAATGAATGAATGAAAAAACGTATATAGCGCGGCACATGCAAACTAAATCGCCTCTGGGTGCTTGTTGTTCCTGTCTCTTTTGATATCAAAAGAGATGAGTTTTGATCTTTCTCCTCAATGCTAAGTGGTTTTCCTCCAACCGAATGCTGGTTGGTAAAGCGTTCCATAGTCTGGGACCCTGGACCGCGAATCTTCTTTCTCCTTTGGACTTGTAATTGGCTTTCGGTATTTGGAGCAGATTTTGGTTGGTGGATCGCAGAACGCGATTGGAGTTGTAAAGCTTTTATTTTTTCGCATGGGTAATGGGGAGCATTCCCATGGATACATCTATGCGTTAGACAGAGTGCTTTAAAAACAATTCTGGCCCAGATTCAGGTAGATTTGCCCATTACTTACACCTGAGCTGCTCAGCTGAATTTCTCTGCGCTGGGGCAATTTTGCCAAATTGCCACCTGATTCAGGAATCGTTTGTTCAGTTAATTTGCTCCTGTTTAAGGCAAAGCTGAGGGCGCAAGCCCGCGCAAGTCAAAGTGGGTGTGCCCCTATGTAAATGAGGAATTTTCGGCTCAGCAGAGGTTTGCGCCGGGCGCGCGCTTGCGCAGTTAGAGCGCTGCCGTCTGCGCATGCGTCAAACTGCGCCTAGCATACTTTCAGGGCAAATCATGCTCAGCTGCTTGCACTGAGCAAATAAATAGGAGCAGACTTGCGCAGGTTCTTTGCTGAATTTCATCCTGCTTTTTCCAACCCCCCCTGAGCAAGGAAATTCAGCCCATTTTGAAGAGATGGCACCTCCCAAAGGAACAAAAAAAAGGAAGGCAAACTTTGTGGCTGCGGAGATGGACATCTTAATTGCTGCACTCCAGCAACATAAAGAAGTTCTATATGGTGCCCAGCGGGCAAACACCACCGTTGCCCAAAGGAGGGCTATCTATGAAGCCATAGCCCTGGACATCAATGCCCTGGGTAATGAACATCGTTCCTGGGATGACATTAAAAAAAAACTGAACGATATGAGGCGCAGGGTCCGTGATAAACTGGCTCTTATCAGAAAATATACCGGTGGCACGGGAGGTGGGCCGCGATGTAAGATCCGGCTAAATCAGGAGGAGGAGCTTATTGCCCAAACTTTTGTGCAGGAGCAGGTGGAGGGACTTGAAGGGTACGACTCCACTGTTGGGAACTTGGGGACTGGTAAGTTATTTTTGTTTCATATCTGCTGTGCATCATGGGAGGGGGTAGAAGTGAACATATTTGTGGGTAGAAGTGAAGATGGAACTATTATTTTTGTTTCATATCTGCTGTGCATCATGGGAGGGGGTAGAAGTGAACATATTTGTGGGTAGAAGTGAAGATGGAACTATTATTTTTGTTTCATATCTGCTGTGCATCATGGGAGGGGGTAGAAGTGAACATATTTGTGGGTAGAAGTGAAGATGGAACTATTATTTTTGTTTCATATCTGCTGTGCATCATGGGAGGGGGTAGAAGTGAACATATTTGTGGGTAGAAGTGAAGATGGAACTATTATTTTTGTTTCATATCTGCTGTGCATCATGGGAGGGGGTAGAAGTGAACGTATTTGTGGGTAGAAGTGAAGATGGAACTATTATTTTTGTTTCATATCTGCTGTGCATCATGGGAGGGGGTAGAAGTGAACATGTGAGCAGTGTGTTGCACCAGCAAAATATTTCCTTTTGGTGTCATCCACAGGTGGTGATGATGATGATGATGAAGCTGGGCCGTCTTCGGCTGCGGCTCGACCCAGCCCATCCATACCAGAGCCAGGGGTCCAGTCAGGCCCCATGGACATTCTGTCTATGCTGGTCCAGGAGGAGATCCTACCGGGGCCAAGTATGGTGGAGGAAGTGGTTTTGGAGGAGGATTCCTTTTTCCTCATCCAGGAGGACTCTGGCTCCCTCCAGGAGGATACCACCATCCCTGAGCAACCCACCACCCCCCCGCCCAGCACGTCATCCCCCTCCAGGGCAAGCCCCTCCAGGGCAAGCCCCTCCATTGTGGACCCCTCCCCTTCTCCCTCTGTCCGTGCCCGAGCCTCTCCTCCCAGGAAGGCTCTGTCAAAAACGAGGCATATATCCTCCAGCCTCCGTGACGGTCTGCTGGAGGAGCAGGCCCTGCAGACCCGCCATATAGGGGACATGGTGGGAGAGGTTCGTCGTCTGGCGGACAGCATGGCATCCACCTCCACCTCTGTTCAGCATGCCCTCACCCTGCATGCAGACCGGGACAAACATGTCTCACAGAGCCTGGGGGAAATAAGTGGCAACTCCAAGGCCATAGTCACCTGCTTGGTGGCTCAGGAGACCACACCAGCTTTATTAAGCAGGATGGCAGCTGCGGTGGAGGCCAATACCGCTGCTGTGCAGGCCAACACCGCTGCAGTGCGGGAGGAGGGGAGAGTTACCCGCCGTCATCAGCGGGATACCACCACCCGCCAAATGAGGATGTTGGCCCAGACCAACACCATCCTCGCCCGCCTGGCCAACGCCATGGAGGGCATGCAGCCACCACCTGCGCGGAGTCTGGAAGTAGGGGTTGATGCTCCTCCCCCCTCAATCCCCACCCCATGCCTCCTCCGCACCACGGAGATTGAGGAGCCAGAGCCGGGGCACCCTTGGCCCAAAGAAAAAAACAAAAAAATAATATAATTTCTCCATTTATTTTATGCACAGAATATGATTTATTTATTTTTTCGATATATGCTCAGGATATGAGTTTATTTTATTTTTGATATATGCTCAGGATATGAGCTTTTATATTTATTTGTAGTCCCTACACACGGTGAGGAGTGTATACTACAGTGTGACTGGTGTGTGAATGGGGGGGGGGGGGGTGGCACTCCTGCTGGAAAAGGGGTGTCACCCTCTGCCATGTGAAAGGTGTATGAATGGACAGCAACATAATTGGAGCCTTGACGCGGCGTTGCTGCTCCCTAATACCATGGGGTATTGTTGGGTCTAATCCAATTTGGGGTGCATGTGTCGGGTGTGTGCTAGGGACTACAGTGGTGTGCATACATTCATTATACTTGTGACAAGATCAGGGTGTGTTTAATGTGCAAAGAGACGTTCCACAAGACCATTCCGGATTGCTCTTCCCTCAGAAGATCCGGTAGTGTTTCTTGGGGGGGGGGGGGTTGTGTGGTTCGGGGGTAAGGTCATTGCGTAGCTCAATGTGCATGCCCCTTTTTTGAGCAAAATTGTGGAGAATACTACATGCCCCGACGATTTGGCACACAAAGTTGGGTGAATACAACAGGGTCCCCCCTGATTTATCCAGACATCTGAATCGAGATTTAAGGATGCCAAATGTGCGCTCCACCACCGCACGGGTACGTGCATGGGCTTCGTTATATCTTTCCTCTCCTGGTGTTTGAGGGTTACGAAATGGGGTCATCATGTGAGGTCCCAGGGCATATGCAGAGTCACCTGGAAGGGAAAAGACAGGAGGATGTTAGTCGTGCATGTGCCCCTTGTGATGTGTGCATCATGGGGGGGGGGGGCAGTCATACCTGACACCCATGTCACTCACCAATCAGCCAGCTGTCTCCATACATGTTCTGGTCAAACTCGGTTGGGATGGGGCTGTGTCGGTAAATAAAACTGTCATGGCTTGACCCTGGGTGTTTGGCACGGACATGCCATATGAGGCCATGTGCATCCACAATCATCTGCACATTTATCGAATGCCAATGCTTCCTGTTGCAGTAGATATGCTCGAGGAGCCGGGGGGGGCGTAGTGCCACATGGGTACAATCTATTGCACCCACAGTGCGTGGAAATCTGGCTATTGCATAAAAATCACTGATTGCCTTCTGCCGCAGGTCAGCCGTGGTTGGTTTGATAAATTGTGTGCCCATGCGTCTGAGTATTGCAGGGATCACTTGGTGCACACACCTGCTCATGCTGGATTGGGACATCCCCGCCACCATTCCACCTGTGCGCTGAAATGAGCCACTTGCCAAAAAATGAAGGGTTGCCACTACCTTCACCAGTGGCTGCACTGCCTGTCCCCGATGGGTCGGGCTGCTGATGTCATCCTGCAGGATTGTTACCAACTCAAGGATGACTTCAGGGCTGAAGCGAAACATGCGATACACCTCATTATCACTCATATGAAAAAGGTTGTAGCGCCCTCTGTAAATCCTCTCCCGTGCCCTCCTACGAGTCGGCTCAGTCAATAGAATATCAAGAACCATAGCTGCCCCTGGCATGTTGGTGCACAGATGTGAGGTCCCGAAAATGTGGGTGCTCTGCTTGTTCAGCTCGTCTGTCTAGGTGCTGCTGAAGTTGCGCGCTCCTGCAGATGACATTTGGCCATCTTTTGCTAACTTGCCCCTGCTTTTAGCAGGAGCAAGTTTGCCCGGGGAAAAAAGCTTGCGCGCTTCCAGCGCAAGATGCGCATCACACGCGCATGTTTCTGAATCATCGGCAGTACCTAATTTGCATATTCGCTGAGGGAATTCCATGAAGGCGCAACTTACACCCCGCGCAAAATTGCGCGAAAATTGCGCAGGAGCAGCGAGGCTGCGTGCGCGGGAAAATTTGCATGGGAGCAAATCAGTACTTGCGCGGCGCAAATCACACTTGCTCCCGCGCAAGTGCTTCTTGAATCTGGGCCTCTGTCTTTTACTGGCAACCAATGATGGGTTCTCAGTGAAGGTGAGATTGATTCCCAGGGTTTATTCCCAGTCACTAGTCTGGCGGCCGTATTTTGAACGACTTGCAGACGAGCGATTTGGTACTTTGGGAGTCCGAGGTAAAGGGCGTTTGCATAATCCAATCTGGAGTTTACAATTGCTCCCACCACGGCCGTCTTCTTTGTGAATAAAAGTAGTGAGTTTGCGTAGTAGGCGCAGCAGATGGTGAGATCCGCTGACTACTGACCCTATTTGTGCGACCATTGTCATGTAGGAGTCGAAGATGACCCCGAGACTTTTGACTTTGGCGCTAGGGGTAATGATTTTGCCCAGAATGGGCGGGGGTATCCAAGTTGTTGCAGGTTGATTCATACTCTGATGTGGCCTGTGACGCCCTCTGATGTGGCCCGCGACGCCCTCTGATGTGGCCCGTGACGCCCTCTGATGTGGCCCGCGATGCCCTCTGATGTGGCCCGCGACGCCCTCTGATGTGGCCCGCGACGCCCTCTGATGTGGCCCGCGACGCCCTCTGATGTGGCCCGCGATGCCCTCTGATGTGGCCCGCGACGCCCTCTGATGTGGCTCGCAACCTCCTGCTATGGGATGGAATAGAATAATGTTATTAAAGGTCAGTTTATTACTAAAACCTGTGTATTATATGGGCATATCTGTTCTGTAGTGGTTACTGGGCTGCTTTCAAACTGATCCACAGGCGCAGATCAGCGCACCTGCGGGTTACCTGCACTGAGCCATAGACTTCTCTTATTACCTGCAAGTTTGGTGAGCTTTCTGAAAGTGCACCAAACCTGCAGAATATAATAGAAGTCTATTGCAAAGTGCAGAAAAGCCAAAGGTACACTGCGCTGCACCCGCAGTGCGCTTAAACTGCAGAGCATCAGTGTTAAAGCAGCCATGGGCCTCTTTTACACGGTCAGTCCGACCCAATTGGACCCGCCATTCACCTCTAAGGAGTGGCAGATGTAAACCGACTTGTGTCCTACCTCCAATCTGATCTGGCTGTGTCTGTGTCCGCTCTGCATATGCAGAGCGGACATGGACCTGCCATCCACTCGCTCCGCTGATTGTGGCCGCGACCGGTTACCAAGTCGCTTAAGTGGCCCTCGTGCTTCAAAAGGTTGGGCACCCCTGACATAGGACATCGAATTTTAATTATAAAGGTGAACTAGACCTGAACTACAAATCACTGACTTTGCCTATTTGAAACCTTCTGCTAACTGCAATTAATCTTTTTCAAGGGACACAAATACCAATAATGACAAAAACCCATTAATATGTCATACCCCTTAAAACTGAACTCTAGGCAGTTATAAAAACACAAATGAATGCAGATCCTTATTCACAAAAACATGAAATTCATTTTGTTAATGCTAGCAGTATAAGTATCTAGATTTGACATGGGATCGGCCTCTTGTAGTCTTTGTATAACAGAGGAAGTGTGTGTAAAAAAGAAGTAGCAGAAGGAGCCAATTGGTTCATGTGCTGAGTTTAACTTTTCAATATTTCATAAAACAAAACTTGATACGTTTGGGGGCATTTAGAAAAAAAAATGAAAAAGGTTAGCGTACCAAGACACTTGTTCATTTGTATCCCTATACAAGATATAATATTACCTAAAAGGATTCAGTCATATTATTACCATGTTTTTGTCTGATTGTAATTATTATCATAAGAAATATGTGTGCTTCATAATTTAGACATGCTCACTAGTGTTGAGCAGAATATGCCATATTCGATTTCGCGATATATCTCGAATATATATTCGAATATTCGAGATATATTCGCTAAATTCGAATATTCGTGATATTTTATCGAAAGTAAATGATTGCGATTTTTCGCTATTGCGAATGCGAAAATAATTGCGATTTTTTTGATAACTGCGGTAGGAGCACTCTGATTGGCTCAGAATATTCGTGATATTTTATCGAAATATCGCAACATGCGAATGCGATATTTATTGCGCAATTTCGAGAAATGCTGGAGGAGCGCTCTGATTGGCTCAGAATATTCGTGATATTTTATCGAAATATCGCAACATGCGAATGCGATATTTATTGCGCAATTTCGACAAATGCTGTAGGAGCACTCTGATTGGCTCAGAATATTCGTGATATTTTACAATACAAAATAATTGCGAATATTCGGCAAATGCGGAAGGAGCACTCTGATTGGCTCAGAATATTCTTGATATTTCACAATACAAAATAATTGCGAATATTCGGCAAATGCAGAAGGAGCACTCTGATTGGCTCAGAATATTCTTGATATTTTACAATACAAAATAATTGCGAATATTCGGCAAATGCGGAAGGAGCACTCTGATTGGCTCAGAATATTCGTGATATTTTACAATAGAAAATAAAAAGTGTTTTGCATTGGTGGTGATTCTTTACTCTATCCATCTGTCACAGCCGTTTGTCAATCAAACACCTTGAAGATTGAACACGTTCATGCTGCATGCTTTGGACTTTTTTTCACTTCACATATCAAAGACATTTTTATGAAAGATTATTTTTCTATTATTGGGACTATATTTCTTTATATATTTGTTTCACTGTGTATTTCACAAGTTATTTGCGCTTGCTTATTTTATAATTTGCCCACATGTCTTGTCACTAGACATATTTTTTATTCTTGTAGAGCGACTCCATTTTCTGTCTTGTATTAATTTATGTTGTATAACATTTTTGAGTTGCTGCTGTATTCTCCCCTTTTTTAAGGTATGCGCAATTTTTTCCTTCTTACAAAAAATAATAATATCAAACATACAAATATTCATAACATACACATACACAAAGCCCCCCCCTTTTGCATCAGAGACAATCAGAGTTCTCCTACAGTACCACAGTTATCGAAAATTCGCAATCATTTTCGCATTCGCAATAGCGAAAAATCGCAATTTTTTTTTTTTCAATTTGGCAACATAAAAGGATCGCCTCAGCTTAGCTACTCGGCCCAGGGTCTCTAATCATACCAGCAATGCTTTTAGACGTCGATAGGATGTGATCTGTTTTAAAAATCAAATTGAAAAAATGCGAATATTCGGAATTGCGAATATTCACCGCGAAATTCGAAATATAGCGCGATTTCTCGAATATGCTATATTCGAGTCGAATATTCGCAATGCGAATATTCGTGAGCAACACTAATGCTCACATAGTGAAATGGGAGTCATTTAATTAATAAATACTGTATTTACAAAATATTGTCAGAAATATCTTAATGTGGATTGTTGTAGAAAATTTTCCATCCCTGTAGCTGAGGGTTCATGATTATTTAAAGTGGTTGTATACCATGTTATTTTATTTTTTTACCTACAGGTAAGTCTATAGTAAGGCTTACCTGAAGGTAAAATTAATATCTCCTAAACCTGTACGGTTTAGGGGATATTCACTTTTCACGCATCTACTGACATCAGCGGCACATGCGATTTGAATGCCTGGCTGAAGGTCCAGCAGGTGCTGCCAAGCCTAGCCGGGAAAAAGACGTCATCGCGGCTCCGGCTACTCACAGCGCCGGAGCCGCGAACACGTGTATGCGGTGCATACTAGCTCAGTATACATTTGCCTTAAAGGTTTTGTGTTTTTTAGTAAAACATTTTTTTTTCTGCGGGTATACAACTGCTTTAATATACCCAAAAATTAAACATTAACAATGATGCCACCAAAGCCCCCAAAGGAAGATATCTATGTACCCTCTGAATAACATGACATATTTAAATCTTTACATGTTTATCCTATAAAGATTGGATCCAATAAATCCATTCTCTCCCTGAAAAACTAGATTTCAGTCTGTCTCAGAGTGCCATCTAGTGGTCAAGTTAGTTTTTGGTTATACAAGCAAATAGTTAAAGCGTAACTCCACTTGTTGAGAAAAAAACATTCCCCTCTGGGTGATCTATGTACATTGCAAGGATTATAACAACCTTTGTTGCTGATTCCTACCTTTTGTAATTCTGAAGAAATCCCTCTGTGTTTGTCTGTGCCCATGTGGGGAAATTAATCTAATGGGAGTGGTTTCATAATTATTAATCAGCTGTGGCACCTGCAGAGCACTAATGAGGAAATCGGCTGGGTCTGCATTCCTGTAGACATGTTCCTAATATATCACCAAAAATTTAATTTTTGTTCCAGGGATATGCCTGAACTCTGGTATCTTGGTGCAGACTTCTGGGAAAATCGGTGAGCCAATCACACAGGCAGGAAATTATGTTTCTGGCGTGTGTGAGCGGTACACTTTCTGTGTACAGAACAACTCCAGGTAGCCATCTTGCATAGCATTTTCAGAAAACTACAGCAGCTGCAGATTGAAAAGGAAAGGTCATTTGTAATAACATTCAATTACAATATGACTTGTGTCGCAATTGTATATGCTATATTAAACAAGGTTAAGAGACTAGAGCAAAAAAAGTTCAGTCAGCTTCGGCTCGGGCCGATCAGCTGGGAGCGTGATGCCCAATAGGGAGAAACGCAGCGTCGGGTGGAGCATCAGCAGCTGACGTCACCACGCTCCCGCTGATCGGCCCGAGCCGAAGCTGGCTGAACTTTTATTTGTTTACTAAGAGCTTTTTAGATGTCAATATTTTGTTTCCTTCGAATGGAATAAAGTAACCCCCTTTTTTACTAAATACTGCACCATGAAGCCTTTTTTTTCCTCTTCATGCACACGTTCCTGCATTACTTTTTGATGTGGATACCATCCCTGGAGAGATTTGAGACAGCAGCGTCCCCCGAATCATCTGTGGAGGAGTAGACCAGGACTGAGTGTTTGGAACAAGCCGAGGTTACTCTTTTGTGCAGAGCCTGTTTGATCCCTGCGGGGGTCCTACTGATCTGGTAAGCGCCCATTTACTTACCTTTGATGGTGGGATTGTAATTGAGGACACTTGCATTATCCCTGCTAGTGGATGGAAGTTGGATCCTCGTTATCAATGTTATAAGGACTGTACCCCTAAACCATTCATGCAATATATCATTTGTTTGGTTGGTCTCTTTCCTTTTCAGGAGCAAAGGACATTTGCATTCACTAATACATGTTTTGGTTGCGCATTTATTTGTTTTATTTTTCATATTTTACAAATGAAAGGGTTTTAGGACCCAAACTAGCATCTAAGCCTCAAATGATTTATAGGGGGGTCCCGTCTCTGAAAGATCAAATTGCCTCCAATGTTCTTGATCTGCCCAAACAGTCTTAATTTTTTTAACAATTTTTAACAATTTAACTGGGTTATATCATGTGGATGCTCAGTTTGTCAAACCATTTAGTATAACAATAAGAAAAACAATACCTTTGTTTCTACAGCAACATCTAGTACATACTTCATTAAACCCTTCATTATGTGTACACCATGAATGTTGTTTATATGTTACAGTGCCTATGTGGTCTTCAGTATGTAGGTGTCAGGGCTGGGCTCTCAGCCCTCCCTTTTTAGTGCTCAGGTTGCTCAGCTGTCGGTTAATTGCCAGTACTCATCATTCCACAGTGGTTCACCTGGTGATCATTTCCTGCTCGACGGTCCAGCCTACAGTCAACCCCTTCTGGCTATTTAAACTGCCTGGTTCATTCCTTTCGTGCCTTCACCTTGGTCAAACATATCTGGAGACTCTCTTCTGTGTTCCTGTTGAAGACTTGCCTGGCTGAAGTCCCTTCTGGTTCCTGATCCTGTCTGCTGCCTCCGACTACACTGATCTCTGGCTTCCTGACTTACTGGCTTGTTCTGACTACCTGTTTTGACTACCGAACCCCGGCTAAGTTTTGACTGCGTTTACTATTTGTACAATTTTAATCATTTTATTAAAAGGTGTGATTTTTACTGCATTTTCGGTCTCCGTCCGATTCATGGTTCCTGACAGTAGGAGAAGGCCATGAATTCAGAAGATGCAGGCAATGCACCTAGTGGGAATATTTTTTCTAGATTGAATGAGCAGGACCACCGCATTGATCAGTTTGACATATTGTTACAGACACTCCTTATTCGCACTGCTCACCTGGATCCTCCCACTGTGGCTATTTCGGTAAAACCGGTGTTGCAGGCCATCGCTGCTGCTGCTCCAGTCTCTGTGCAGGCACCCGCCTTGAATACTACCTCTCTTCCACTCCGCTTCCCCAGCTATTTGGGAGCAATCCAGTTCAATGCAGCGGGTTTCTCAACCAGGTTGGCATATACTTTGAGATGCTGCCCTAGGCGTCCCCCACGGACAGAAGCAAAGCAGGCTTCATTATTTCTTTTCTTTCTGATAGAGCCTTGGCCTGGGCAAACCCTCGATGGGAGATCCAAAAACCCATTGTCTTGAGTTACCTTGAGTTTGTGGCTTCCTTTAAAAGGGTATTTGATGTTCCCGCATGCTCCACTTCTGCTGCCAAGAGCCTCATATTCATCAAACAGAGTACGACAACTGTTGCCGATTACGCCATTGAATTGCGTACTCTGGGAGCAGAGGTTGTTTGGAACAATGAGGCCCTTGTGGCTGCTTTTTCTCATGGTCTCTCGGATAACATCAAAGATGAGATAGCACCCTAAGACATACCTACAGATCTGGAGATGTTGATCACGTTTGCCATACAAATTAACTCTAACTAACTTGCAGAAGCCTCCAGTATATTTAGCTCCAAGCTTTGCAGTCCCACCATTGCCTTCCCCACCTTTCATGCCTCCTGGTCCTGAGTCCGCCAGTGAAGTAGAACCCATGCAGTTGGGCTTCACACGTCTCTCTGCGGAGGAAAGGGCCTTTAGGAGGAGAGAGAGATTGTGCCCTTTATTGTGGCCAGGCAGGTCACTTTTTCAAGTTTTGTCCTGCCCGTCCAGGAAACGCTTGCACCTGAGGCCCTGCAAGGGACAGGCCTTGGTAGTCTTGTTACGTCCCCAGTTATCCTGAAGGATAAGGCCCTAGTCCGGTCACCCTTTCTTGGTCTGAGTCGGCCATCGAGACACAGGCTCTTATGGACTCTAGTGCCTTTGTGTCTAAGCACTCGATTCCGCTGCAGCTTCGTGCCACTCCACTTGCCATTAAGGCTATTGATTGGAGACATCTACAGACCATGGCTGTAGGGGCTCTATACCATGAAATAATCCAATTCCACGTAATTTCCTCACCTCATTACCTGATGGCCATTAGTTATCCTTACAGAGGCACAACCCCTTGTTCGATTGGCATTGTACTGAGGTCCTTTTCTCATTGCCATAATGCAGTAAAACATGTTTTCAGAAAGTTACTAAGATCTTGTGCACCTCTTCACTCTCCTTGCCAGAGGAGCACCATAAATTTAGCGATGTCTTTGATAAAGGTCAAGCCGGTAGTTTGCCCCAACACCAGTCGTATGATTGCGCAAGTGACCTTCAACCTGGTGCCATGCCCCCTCGTGGCCAGGTTTACCCATTATCTGTCTTGGAGGATAAAGCCATGGAGGACTATGTTGCCAATGCCCTTTCTCGAGGGTTCATCTGCAAATCCTTATCTCCTGCTGGTGCTGGCTTCTTTGTGAAAAAGAAAAGTGGTGAACTGAGACCTTGTATTGATTATAGGGGTCTCAATCACATCACGATTAAAAACGCCTATCCGATTCCAATGATTGTGGAGTTATTTGACTACGTCAAGGGAGCAACAGTTTTCATGAAGCTTGATCTGAGAGGGACATACAATATTGTAAGGATCAAGGAGGGTGACAAATGCAAAACTGTGTTTAATACCAGGACAGGACATTACGAATACCTCGTAATGCCGTTTGGTCTTTGCAACGCTCCTGCAGTTTTTCAGGAATTCATGAACGGTGTCCTCCTAGATATGTTGCAGCAATGTGTGGTGTTTTATCTCACAATATTTTAATATATTCCAAATCCCTAGAGAGCCACCACCTAGATGTCTCCTGCGTGCTACAGAGGCCGAGAGACAATAACCTGTTTTGCAAGTTGGAAAAGTGCGAGTTTCATCGTGAACAGGTTAGATTTCTGGGTTATGTCATTTCTACTGTCGGTTTTTCGATGGACCCAGAGAAACTATCTGCAGTTCTACAGTGGCCTTGACTCATAGGTCTACATCTGGTACAATGTTTTCTTGGCTTTGCCAATTATTATCGGAAATGTATTCGTAACTTCTTTTCTCTGGTCAAACCCCTGACTGATATAACCAGAAAGGACAGTAACCCACAGAATTGGTCTCCAGTTTCCATTAAAGCCTTTGAGTCTCTCAAGGTTGCCCTTGTTTCAGCTCCTGTGCTGGCACATCCTGATCCTACATTACTCTTCCTTCTTGAGGTTAATGAATCTTAGACTAGAGTAGGCACCCTTCTGTCTCAACGTCCTACTACTTGAGAGTGCTATGCGGTTCTGTGCTACGGAGCGTGTGCGGGCGCGCGCTTGCGCGCACCAATCAAGGCTCAGCCCGGCCTATTTAAACCAGCCCCAAGCCTATGGCGGGTTGCTGGTTTGTTGTCAGCTTTACCTGTGTTTACACTTCCTGAAAACCTGAACTTTTGACCTGTTTTGACCCGGATTGGACCTCACTTCTCTACGCCTTCTCCTGCACCTGACCACCGGCTTGTTTCATCGAATCTGCTGCTGTCTATACCCCTTTGACCTCTGGCTTGTACCTCAGACTTCCTACCTTCTCCAATCCCTGACCATTGGCTTGCATCCCGGATCTGCTTACAGCCCTGACTTGGACTAATTCTCAGTTACCTGAACTTTACCAGTACCCGAACCACTGCCAGTACCTGCCACGACTTCTTTCTGTGTCCGCTGACCAGTTCTCCAGTGATCTCCTATCAACCTATCATCACTGCTGGTAACCGGTGCCTCTTTGCGCCCTTCCCCGCTGTCTCCATCTCCAGGGGGTGAAGTGCGCAGAGTCGCAAAGGTAAGCCGCTCTCGGCATCTCGGCCTCGGTGAGTACTTATCCTGACATGGCCACTGTTCGTACTAGTCTCACTTCACCGTTGAGTGACAGAATTCTTGCCGCTCAGATCCATTCCCCTTCTGAGAAACCTGGTGACTGCTGCTTTGTCTGTTAGAATCCCAAGGGGGCTGGCCACTCAGGGAAGAATCAACTCATTTGGGCTATTTTTCAACAATTCTGGTGACCTAGTCTCTGCACTGATGTAACTGCCTTTGTAGCTGCTGTGTTCTCAGAGTAAGACACCCTGACACCTTACAGTGGGCCTCCTACAACCCATAACCAATAGAGAGAGGCCTTGGACCCATCTGTCTATGGATTTTATTTAGGGCAACTATCACGGGCAGACTAGTACTTACCGAGGCCGAGATACCGAGAGCGGTTCACCCATGCGACTAAGCACACTTCAACCCCTGGAGGTGAGACAGGGGAGGAATGGCACAAAGAGGCACAGGCTACCCAGCAGGTTCAAGTAGACTTGTATCAGGGTCTTTCAAGTGGTCGAGCAGCTGTGTCAAACTGGCAGGTGCGTGGCTTGCTGGAAGTACTTTATCAGAGAGTCAAAAAACCAGGCTGAGGGTCAAGCACAGGCAGGTAAGATAGTCCAAACAAAGCCGGAGGTACTGTGTAGGGAACACACAAGGCAAGTCCAGGTCACAGGCAAAAGGTCAAGGCAAGGAGATAAGATGCAAAGTCCGGGTCACAGGCTGAGGGTCAAACACAGGAGAGAAGTGGAGTCCGTAATACAAGCCGAGGTCAGGTCCAGGAGAAGATCAGCAGAGTCAGAGGCAATCTGGGTCACAGCAGGTAATCAAACACAGGAACAAGTCACAGGAAACTGGAAGCTGAAGACAAACCAGCAATTCCTCTGAGCACTTCCTGAGCTTTTATAGACAGCCAGGAAGTAATGTGGTGCGTGAGTGTTTCACTTTCAACTTTGCTGCCATCTAGCGTTCAAATGGAAGTATAACATGCCTCTTCACAATGTGTTTCTCTGACAGCAACACAGTTAATCTTATGGTGGTTGGCAGGTTCTCAAACATGTCACATTGTATTCCATTAAAGAAATTGCCTACATCCAAAGAACTGGCATCCATTTTTGCTCGAGAGATCTTTCGGTAACATGGGCTACCCAAGGTTATCATCTCGGATAGGGGTAGCCAATTCTTCTCCAGATTTTGGCGAGCCTTTTTTTTCACAGTTGGGAATTCAGCTTCCTTTCTTTTCTGCGTATCAGCCGCAGTCCAATGGAGCCACAGAACAAGCCAATCAAGCCTTGGAGCATACATACCAACTGGTCAGACCTCTTACCTTGGGCGGAGTTTGCTCACAATAGTGCCGTCAATACCGCTTCCCGATTGTGTGTTTATGGCGAATTATAGTTTCCAACTATCCATGTTGCCTGACTCATTTTGTTTCTCAAAGAATTCCTGCATTAGAGGAGCATCTCCGTGATTTTTGATCCACTTGGATGCAGGTCCAAGAGCCTTTGCGACGTGCCAGTGATAGGTACAGACTCTATGCTGACTGCAGATGCCTACCTGCTCCTTCCTACCAGGTTGGGGAGAGGGTCTGGCGGTCATCTCATAAACTCTGACTCCATGTTCCCTCACTGAAACTGGCACCATGGTTTTTCGTCCCTTTCCATATTCTCCGTAGGATCAACCCAGTGGCTTACATATTAGACCTTCTAATATGCGTATTTAAAATGTATTCCATGTATCCTTATTAAAACCTTTGGTATGCAACCACTTCACCACTTCGGTACCACGTCCTTACCCGGTTCAAGTGGAAAACCATTAAGAGTGTCAGATACAACTGATCATTGACTCCCGTAGGATCCATGGGCGCATACAGTACCTGGTTCATTGGAAAGGATATGGTCAAGTGGAACGCTCTTGGCTCTCACCCTCAGATGTACATGCTCCTGTCCTCCTCCCTGCTTTCCATAGCTGTTTTCCCCTCAAACCTGGTGGTCCTCAGAGGGAGAGGGGTTGTTGAGGAGGGGATTACTGTCAGGTTGCTCAGCTTTCGGTTTATTGCCAGTACTCGTTCCACAGTGGCTCACCTGGTGATCATTCCTGCTCATCAGTCCAGCCTACAGCCAGCTCCTTCTGGCTATTTAAACTGCCTGGTTCATTCCTTCCGTGCCTTCGCCTTGGTCAAACATATCTGGAGACTCTCTGCTGTGTTCCTGTTGAAAACTTGCCTGGCTGACGTCCCTTCTGGTTCCTAAACTTGTCTGCCTCTGACTACGCTGATCTCTGGCTTCCTGATTTACTGGCTTGTTCTGAATACCCACTTTGGCTACTGAACCCCGGCTATATTTTGACTAAGTTTACTATTTGTACCATTTTTACTATTTTATTAAAAGGTGTGATTTTTACAGCATTTTCTGTCTCCGTCTGAATTATAATTCCTGACAGTAGGGAGGACCACATGGGCATTGAACGTTTGAATAAGGAAACATGTGTGAAATATTAAAAGAGGTTTTAAAGGTCATAGCGTACCTAGACGTTATGCGATTGCACAAAATAAAGACCCTTCAGGTACAATATTTTAGGCATCGACAAGTTAATTCCCCATTGGAGTGGTAGTGCAATAAAAAAAGACATTTCAAAATTGGAGACCAAGTCATTCATACTCTCAAATCATATACCCTTTTGGACTCAATGTGGGATGTTAATGCATTCATAAATGACACATGACATACCCATTCCTCATTGTAATTGTGCTCTGTATAATTTTCCCCCTCCATCACCCTCTCTTATTTTTATGGTAAATATATATTCTATTAAGTATGGTCACCTTTAGGGGGTCTGGCTCCTTTTGGGGCCCAGTACCCTTTTAGTTGTGTACGTTTTGCTTTTACTTTTAGGGGGACCTGATCCTTTTGGGATCGTTGCCCTTTTAGTGATGTACTTTTTGATTTTTGTATTTTGTATCATCCATAACTTTTTATTGATTATCATATTAGCTTTTTGGGTTGATTGATGATATATATTATACAATTATTGTTTTCCTGTGCTTGGATTGTCTTGCTTTTTGATGATGAGGTGGAAGTAAGTCGATTTTCTAGCCTCTTTAGGCCTTGTACACGCGACCGGTCCATCCGATGAGAATGGTCCGACGGACCGTTTTCATCGGTTAACCGCTGAAGTGGCCTGATGGTCTGATGGGCGTACACACCCCATCAGTTCAAAATCCGATCGGGTCAGAACGTGGTGATGTAAAACACATGACGTGCTGAAAAAAACAAAGTTCAATGCTTCCAAGCATGCGTCGACTTGATTCTGAGCATGCGCAAGTTTTGAACCGATGCTTTTGTGTACTAACCATCGGTTTGGCCCGATCGGTCAGCGGTCCATCAGTTCGATTTTAAAGCATGTTTTAAAATTTTGGACCGAAGGACAACAGACCGATGGGCCATACACACGGTCGGTTTGGACCGATGAAACTGAACCTCGGTCCATTCTCATCCGTTTTGTCCGACCGTGTGTACGCGACCTTAGATGTTCGTAAATAATTACTGTACCTTTTTTTAAATTTAGAGGATGTCTTAATTTTAAATATCCATAAGGTGGCGGTAAGCTTTACTATGATTAACATCCTTTAGTTATTTATGTTTATACATTGACATCCCCGTTCCTTTAATCACGCTTGGTTTGAACCACAAAGAGGCATGAATATGAAGATAGATTAGAAATCTAATATATCTGAAGTAAAGCTTGGCTATGAGAATGCCTTTGTAAGCAATGAAATCCAAAGCAAAGCTTGGTTCTATGTCCAGATATTGATCTAGTTGATGGCTATAATTGTTTTTAACTGTGCAACTATTTGTGCACTTTTTTTTTAAGAAAATAGTTTTAGGAGTGTGGCTGGTGGTTGAAAGGGAAGATTTAAATGAGAAAACGAGCCATGTGGGGATTCTGAAGGGGGCCAAGGGGATGTTGCTTATGTGGATTCTTACATTGTAAGTTGTATCTGACTTCTCTTTGCTAGTAGGCCATATACGCTTGGTAAGCCTCCATTTTTTACCATTCTGGCGATGGTTCTGACACCTTTTAATATCTGCTGGTGGAATATTTATATTTATATACTGAACGCAATGGGGGTTATTTACTACAACTTAGGAATGCAAAATCTGGTGTAGCTGTGCATAGAACCAAGCAGTTTCCAGGTTTTAGGCTCGATTCACACCTATGCATGTTGCTTTTGAGCGTTTTTGCAGTGCGAGTTTTTTCGTGACTGCGACATTATGGCGGACACTTCGGACAATTTTGACACATTTTTGAGACCATAAAAAAATGCATTGTTTGCTGTGAAAATTACAATTGCAGTTTGGGAGTTAACCACGAGGGGGCGCTGAAGGGGTTATGTGTGACCTCATTTGTGTTTCTAACTGTAGGGGGGGTGGCTGTAGGTGTGACGTCATCGATTGTGTTTCCCTATAAAAGGGAACACACGATCGATGACAGCGCCACAGTGAAGAACGGGGAAGCTGTGTTTACACAGAGCTCTCCCCGTTCTTCAGCTCCGGGGACCGATCACGGGACTCCAGCGGCAATTGGGTCCGCGAGTGCCACGGTCGCGGAGCTTCGGACCGAGTCGCGGGCGAGCACCCGCGACCCACGGCTGGACATTATACACTCACGTACAGGTACGTGATTGTGCCCAGCCGTGCCATTTTGCTGACGTATATCGGCGTTAGGTGGTCCTTAAGTGGTTAACAACCAGCTATAGACAGGTTAAAAACAAAACGCAAAACACAAATCACGGCAAAATCGCGTAAAAATCGTGGTAAAAACACGGTACTTGCGTTTTGGATGCGGGTCCATTGAATTCTATTACATGCAAAATGCTACTTTTTGCAGGGAAAAAGTCCCTGACCCTTTCCAAAAACGCAGAGGCACAAAAAAGCATTGATGTGAACATGTTCCATAGGAAACCATGTTACAAAATTTCCCTGCATTTCTGTAAAATGCAAAATGCATCAAAAAAAGCATTAGGCCCCTTTTACACGGGGCAGTGGAGGTGCGGTGGCGGTATAGCACCGCTAATAATAGCGGCGCTATCCAGTCGGAATTGCTGCGGATTCGGCCTGCTATCGGTGTGGTATTAACCCCCGCTAGCGACAGAAAGAGGGTTAATACCGCCCACAATGCAGAGGCGCATTGCGGGCGGTATTACCCCGGATTCCCATTGTTTTAAATAGGAAGGAGCGGTAAAGGAGCGGTATACACACCGCTCCTCTCACCGCTCCAAAGATGCTGCTTGCAGGAGATTTTGCCAGCGCATCGCCTCAGTGTAAAAGTCATCGGGCTTTCACATTGAGAAGGCTGGGGCAGGAGTTTTTCAGGCGGTATTTAGGGGCTATTTTTAGCGCTGTACCGCCTGAAAAACTCCTCAGTGTGAAAGGGGCTTAAGTGTAAATGGAGCCTTATTGTCAAAGCTTAACAAGCTGAAGTTAGAAGCTGATTGGCTACCATGCACAGCTGCACCAGTTTTAATAAATCAACCCCAGTGTGTGGAATTTTTTATCATTACAGAGGGGATACTATATGCAAATGTTTTCACTACTTTTATTCCATATTGCTTACATTTAGCTATATGCTTTATTTATTAGAGAAACACAGTGGACTTGCATATTTGGAACTATGATAACTATTTTATAGTGTGTTTGCCTCTTTTTGACTTTTTACTATATTTTTATTGATACAATCACATTTTTTTTTCTTTTTCCCTTGTACATGTTTAAGGTGTATACAGTGCCTTGCGAAAGTATTTGGCCCCCTTGAACTTTGCAACCTTTTGCCACATTTCAGGCTTCAAACATAAAGATATAAAACTGTAATTTTTTTTTTGAAGAATCAACAACAAGTGGGACACAATCATGAAGTGGAACGAAATTTATTGGATATTTCAAACTTTTTTAACAAATAAAAAACTGAAAAATTGGGCGTGCAAAATTATTCAGTCCCTTTACTTTCAGTGCAGCAAACTCTCTCCAGAAGTTCAGTGAGGATCTCTGAATGATCCAATGTTGACCTAAATGACTAATGATGATAAATAGAATCCACCTGTGTGTAATCAAGTCTCTGTATAAATGCACCTGCACTGTGATAGTCTCGGAGGTCCGTTTAAAGCACAGAGAGCATAATGAAGAACAAGGAACACACCAGGCAGGTCCGAGATACTGTTGTGGAGAAGTTTAAAGCCGGATTTGGATACAAAAAGATTTCCCAAGCTTTAAACATCCCAAGGAGCACTGTGCAAGCGATAATATTGAAATGGAAGGAGTATCAGACCACTGCAAATCTACGAAGACCTGGCCGTCCCTCTAAACTTTCAGCTCATACAAGGAGAAGACTGATCAGAGGCCCATGATCACTCTGGATGAACTGCAGAGATCTACAGCTGAGGTGGGAGACTCTGTCCATAGGACAACAATCAGTCGTATACTGCACAAATCTGGCCTTTATGGAAGAGTGGCAAGAAGAAAGCCATTTCTTAAAGATATCCATAAAAAGTGTTGTTTAAAGTTTGCCACAAGCCACCTGGGAGACACACCAAACATGTGGAAGAAGGTGCTCTGGTCAGATGAAACCAAAACCGAACTTTTTGGCAACAATGCAAAACGTTATGTTTGGCGTAAAAGCAACACAGCTCATCACCCTGAACACACCATCCCCACTGTGAAACATGGTGGTGGCAGCATCATGGTTTGGGCCTGCTTTTCTTCAGCAGGGACAGGGAAGATGGTTAAAATTGATGGGAAGATGGATGGAGCCAAATACAGGACCATTCTGGAAGAAAACCTGATGGAGTCTGCAAAAGACCTGAGACTGGGATGGAGATTTGTCTTCTAACAAGAAAATGATCCAAAACAAAGCAAAATCTACAATGGAATGGTTCACAAATAAACATATCCAGGTATTAGAATGGCCAAGTCAAAGTCCAGACCTGAATCCAATCGAGAATCTGTGGAAAGAACTGAAAACTGTTGTTCACAAACGCTCTCCATCCAACCTCACTGAGCTCGAGCTGTTTTGCAAGGAGGAATGGGCAAAAATTTCAGTCTCTCGATGTGCAAAACTGAGAGAGACATACCCCAAGCAACTTACAGCTGTAATCGCAGCAAAAGGTGGCGCTACAAAGTATTAACTTAAGGGGGCTGAATAATGTTGCACGCCCAATTTTTCAGTTTTTTATTTGTTAAAAAAAGTTTGAAATATCCAATAAATTTCGTTCCACTTCATGATTGTGTCCCACTTGTTGTTGATTCTTCAAAAAACAATTACAATTTTATATCTTTATGTTTGAAGCCTGAAATGTGACAAAAGGTCGCAAAGTTCAAGGGGGCCGAATACTTTCCTAAGGCACTGTAAATAGCCTGCACAACAGTATTGTCTCCCTGCCAAGGCATTCCACCTGTTCAGGTGGGGTGCTACCCGTCACCTCAAGTCGCTGCTCATCAAGCTTGGTCCAAGCTAGGGCTTGCTGGGCGGGACTTATACTCAAGTCCTTTTTTTATTTTATTTTGCTGGAGAATGTTAAATTGAGTGTTTGTAGCGCCTATGTACTATATAGTACTGGTGCTATCTAAATTTATGTGTAGATCATAGTGTAGGTAAACTCTGATCCTGATTGTTAGAGCAATTATGCGGTCTCTGTCTCAGCTTGGCTGTGCTGTGTGTCCATTCTGCTGTATTGGGGTGTTCTTCCAGCCCCGGTGCTGCAGGTGGCAGCAGTGGAGTCAAGGTTTGGGAGCTCTTTCCCAGCAGCCAATCACGGGGGTTTGTCCTCGCTGTGCATGCTGGGGAGGGGTATTTATGGGGCAGACGCCATTGGTTCTGGGTGTTCTTCGTCGAGTGTGGCACCCACCTTTAGGGTGGCCACATCACTGCGCCCCGGCACTATGGCCTACCCGTTCGGGGCGTGCGTGCCACGCAGTGTTCCTGGTTCCGGGACCATGCTGGCCCGGAGCATCTGAACCAGCGATGGGGATCCAGTGAGTGACTGGGTTCCCTCTTTTGAAGATCCCAAGCTGTGTGCTGTTCGGTGGGGGAATTGGTCTGAGGAGCCCAATTGAGAGGCTGGCAGTTCAATAGGGCTTGGATTAAACCACCGGGGATCATAGGTAGCCGGACACTGCGGGACTGATCACCTGTCAGTGGGTACATGAGCGACAAACTAAAGGAGATCCAGACGTAACTCAATTAAGGAGGCATATCTACAGGTATTCAACCCAGAGGGGACCTGTGGCAGAGGTATCTTCTGAGGCTCATTTAGAGGGGTCTGTGGCAGAGACTTTCTCCCAAGTTCAAGTTCACCTAGGAGGGTCTGTAGCAGAGACTTTATCCTACAATTGTCCAAGTGATACTCCGGCTGCCAGGTCAGTGAGAGAGGCCGGTCCGGGTATACACTAAACCCATTCTGGTGGGAGTGGTGCTAAGAAGTGTTACGTTTGGGAGCAGGACTGTTTCCTATCATTACGCCTGAATCTGCAATTCTCCTATGTTCTTCAGCTTTACTTTCCTCCCAACAAGTTTACTGATTTTACCTGGCTGGGTAACACACCGCCCAAAAATCCAGCAGCTCCTCTGGGGTTAGTGCTACAAGTGTTAACCTCTACCTCACTGGAACATGTGGGACTTATACTCAAGTCCTTTTTTTTTTGTTATTTTGCTGGAGAATGTTAAGTTGAGTATTAACCTCTACCTCACTGGAACATGTTCTGCCAGTATTGGAAGGAGGCATCAAGTTGCCCAAAGGACATTGTCAGTACTGATTTTACATGGGATTTTCTCTGTTGTGACTGTGCACTATTGGGATTGTTGGGCCATGTTGTTCCTCTACTGCATAACGACCAGTCCCTTCTATTTTGTGAAAAACTGTTTGCTAAGCCTAAGCTAAGTAGTTTCTCTCCTGAGCGATTCATACTTGCAGCCTCTTCAGTGTTATTGTGGGAGAACTGTCCTTAAGCCTGGAAGTCAAGTAGTTCCCACCATGAGGGGTACATACCTTTTGACTTCTACTAGTCTCTCACTAGAGGATTTTGTTCTGAGTTTGGCAGAAGCCATTCGTTCCTGAAGTATAGCTATGGTGTCTTATGGTTCCTTTATCCAATACTTAGGATTGTGTGTTAGTTTAAATGCAGGCACATGTGTGTTTGAAGCTGAGCCCCAGAGCTGCCATCCGTCTCAGCAGTTTGGGTATGTGTACTGTAGTTAAATAGTCTGTGCAAATTGTTAGGTAACAATATTAACCAAAGTTCAGGTACATGACCTAGCTATCACAATGTATCATCTAATAAGTACAAAGTGTTCTAATTGTTGAGGTTAGATGATGCTGCGTTACTGGTGTTTAAAGCAGTGTGACTTATATCAAACACATTCGCATCACTAAATCTCTTGTATAAAACACATCACTGGTTTGCAGCCTGCAAAGTTCTGGGAGCCCTAGAAAACTCAGCTTTTCCTTACTTCAAAATCCTGTAATTTTTTATTTTGAATGTCCTTAAAGTGTGACTTTACCTTTAATGGAATTACACTACTTTTGTAACTCGGCTTGTCCCAAGCCAGTTATTTACTCACCTGAACCCACCCATCAAGTTATTATGCAGGAAGCTAGAGATCTGTTTGTCAAAACCTTTGAGCCAGACCAATGTATGAGAAATGCATTTTCTATTCAGTCCTATAGAAAATTTGGTAGCTCGCCAAATCTGAGGGTACAAATTCTCCATAGGATTGAATAGAAAGCACACACAGTGTGTGGTCCCAACTCAGAGGATTCTGACAATCATGTAGATGGGCCCCTCACATATGGGTTGTTGAGTCATTTTCCATATTTACGGGGAGCCCTTTGTTCAGCAGCTTTGCAAGGACATTAAGCCGAAGCACCATTATGCCTCACTAGTTTCAATACACAAAAAGACAAAGTGTTGGATTTTTCAAAAACGTGCATGTAGAAAAGCATCTGGAACGCATCTGGACTGCATTTCTATGGTGTGAACTGGCCCTAAATAAATTTACATTTTAAACCTTGATCTTTAAAATATATAACAACCAATATGTAACATTATGCCTTCTCAATACTACATAGAGCAGATCTTATTAATGATAATAATTTTAAAGTTTTTGTTTGCTTATGTTTCTTAGTTCAGAGAAGTCCCATTTGATGAATAGAAGGTCAGTGGGGCAATAAGGTATAGCATTTAGCAAGGTATTTTCTATGTAGTGTGACATTGAGGGATGTCTAGCTCAGTGATAGATGCCTTTTAAGTGAGTTCACAGCCAACAGGAACTAAGGTTTAAGGGCGTGGTAGCCCACTTTATTGAAAGTAACGAAAAGGAAAGTTCACACATGTATTTGGTTGCCCACACAGGGGTTCTTCTCCCAAAAACAACAACAACTGAAAAATGCCAATCCACCTGGCTCTTAAGGCTCACTCAGCCTTGGGTGCAGTTCCTTGCTGCACAGGCCCACTCCTGGAAAGGGAAGGGGCTCTCCTGACACTCCAGGCTTCCACACTCCTCCAAGACTCACGGTCCCCTCTGGTCCCCAAGACACTCTCTTCCAGTTGTCTCAGCTATAGTCTCCCTGACTCTTTCAGCTGGCCCAACTCTCTCAGTCTCTGGCTCACTACCACTGCTATCCCCAAACCAGCTGCTACAGGATTCCCCCAGATATAGGTTGGACATGAGCATTTATAAATTCTATTTTTATAAGTTAGAATGTTGTACCCGGCACACCCCCTGTGCACGCCTATGGATACAGACAAGACTATGGAAAAACTCACTCTCCACAACTTGTTCTACCCATGGCAGTTACATGGCAGGAGGCGAGCTGCTGCTGCTTATCCTGTGGTGCCTCTTTTTTTTCCCAGCCATAGACCTCACATATTGGAAGGGTACACACTATGCCTCCATCTTAACTGCTCTCTTTCCCTACCCAAAATATCAGAGACCCCTCTCACGACAATATAAAATGGGGTGGATTTACTAAGGGCAAACTGACTGTGCACTTTGCAAGATCAGTCACACTCATTTTCACCAGAGCTTTGTAAATGTGGTAAAGAATATACAAACAGGTGCAAGGAAAATAAAATAAAAAAACTGCATTTTTGCATTTTTGCTTGCACATGATTGTATGAAGGAAATCAACAGAGCTTTATCAAATTTACTAAGCTCTGCGGAAAATGAGTGCAGCTGCACTTGTAAAGTGCAATGTCTTTTTGCCTTTAGTATATACACCTCACTGTGTTGCCAAATAACAAAAACAGCAGCAATAGTCACAGATTCATATGTGCCAAAGAGGGCTTAGATTCAAATGTGTACTTTCCTGACAACTAACAACGCTGGCAAATATAACTTACTGTGAAAGCATTTTTTTCTAACCAAAGCAACATGCCACTTGCAGTTCTAAAACATAGAAGTTACACTGATAGTATTTAACTTCACTGGAACTAAGGGGCCAAGCCAAACCCCTGAAAAACAACCCCACGCCATAATCCCCCCAGTGCACAAAACAAGGTCCATAAAGACATGGATGAGTGCGTTTGTGGTGGAGGAACTTGACTCATCTGTACAGAGTCCTGATCTCAACCCGATAGAAAACTTTTGGGATGAATTAGAGCAGAGACTGCGAGCCACACCTTCTCATCCACATCAGAGCCTGACCTCACAATACTTTTGGTAATATAGTGTATATTAATGACCATACAACAGGAAAATTACATTGACAGTCCACAAAAGGGTTATCAAAAACTTTATAAGGAGAATAAATCATTGCCTCCATTAGACGAAAGAGTATTGAAGGTGCCACATTCCTAACAGTTTGGACAACATATGGAATGGAACTTTAAAGGCACCAAACTAAGCACAATGATTATAAATATAAAACATATATATATATATATATATATATATATATATATATATATATATATATATATATATATATATTTATTAATATACAGTGGGTATAGAAAAGAGGGGCTCTTTAAAATAATCACATTTTGTTGCTTTGTAGCTTGAAATAAAGATAGACACAGTTTTTGTTTTATCCAGCTGTATTTGCTAGTGCAACTTATAACATCCAAGTAAAAGATGTAAGACCAACATGTCAGAAAAAAATAAAAAGAAAGAATAATTCAAAAGCAGAATAATTTACAGTGGAACCTTGGATTACAAGCATAATCCGTTCCAGGAAAATGCATGTAATCCAAAGCACTCGCATATCAAAGCGAGTTTCCCCATAGAAGTCAATGGAAACGAAGATAATTTGCTCTGCATTGACTTCTATTGCATTCAGCAAACCTCTGTAAGGCTCGGAAACACTCGGGAACAGGATCGGCCCTGCCTTTAACTGTGCAACTATTTGTGCACTTTTTTTTTTTTAAGAAAATTGTTTATGAGATTTTATACTATGTGGAGAATCTACTCCTATTTTTCTTCCTAAGCATGTGTGGCTGGTGGTTGAAAGGGAACACCATTACATATACATAAATAACTACAATAACAACATTAGCAACATGGGTCTATCCTATACCTCCTGATCTTTCATCTATTTTTACTTTTCCTTTCCCTTTATCTCATGTGGTTACCCCTCCCTTGCTTTGTCCCTGACCCCCACCTTCCCCCCCCGGAGAGAGAGAGGAAGCGAGAGGGAGGAGAGGAAAAAAAGGGGGAGGGAACTAAACCCACCCCCCCTCCCCTGCTATATTATTAAGGTGCTCCGTGCGCGTTTACCCCATGTCTTATCTTTTAAATATTCCCTGTGACTTCTAAGTGTTACTATTTTAGGGGGACAGAGAAATATCCCCTTTTACCTCAAAATCTCCTCGTGAGAAGAGGAAGAAAAAAAAAACACCCCACCAAAGGAAGGGGAGGGGGGAGGGGACTAAGCCCTGCCTCCCTCCCCTACTATATTATTTAAAGTGTTTTGTGCACATTTTCCCATGTCTTATCCTATAATTGTTTCTTATTTTAGGGGGGCATAAAATATCCCCTTTTTGCTTGAAAATCTCCTTGTGGAAAAAAAAACACACTCCCAAACCCCCCCTGCCCCTCCCCCGTCTCCTCCTGTCCTACCCCCCCGCCCCCCCACGGGGAAGGGGGAACCCACTACTCCTGAGTTAAGCTGGACAAGCCAAAATTCCCTGAGTATTATCTTCCCAACTCATGTAATCTACATAAGCCAGGGATTGTCTAAACTCCGCCCAACCCCTCCAAGTCCCAACCTCTTCCTGGTTAGGTTCCCTATGTTGGGATATTTCCTCCTCCATGTTTCTTGTCCTTTCTACCTCCCTAGATCATTCCAGTATTGACGGGGCTTGCTTTTCCTTCCACCTTTTCAGGATCACTGTCTTCGCTGCATTTAATAGGATTGGGATAATTGCTGTTTTGTATTTCTTCCTAGAGATAGCTATCGCATGGAACAGACATTGCCAGGGGTCCCGATCGATCTCGATTCCACTGATCTCCTTGATTAATTCTAATATTTGTATCCATTATAACTGGATTTTAGGGCACTGCCACCAAATGTGGGCATGGGTTCCCACTCCTCCACACTCCCTCCAACATAGAGGTGACAGTTGGGGGTTTATCATGTGTAATTTTGCTGGAACATAATACCACTTAATTAACAATCTAAAGTTAATTTATTTTATCCGTGTATCTACAGATGTAGAGTGAACATATTCTAAAACTTTACTTCTCATAGTTTCTGGTAATGGTTGATTCAATTCTAATTCCCAGCTCTCTGTTGGGCACACAGCTCCTCCCTCTAAATGTGTCATTAACAACTTATAAATAGTAGAAATTCCATGCCTACCTATCCCCATTTGGTCGACTAATTTTTCCCATACGTTTAACCCACCTACTCCCCGAAGAGGTTTTGGGAGGGTGTTTACAAAATGTTGCAATTATTTATATCTCCAGACTTCCCATGGAGTGGGCCCATATCTATCACGCAGTAAACTTAGTGAACATAGGACATTGCCCTTCATAACATCCCTTAATCTCAGGTGGGACGATGTAGTCCATTTTAGATACAATTTATTGTCTTTCCCCGGGGGAAATAGTTGTTTCCTGTTAAGGGCATTAAGGGGCTGTTGTGTTGTCCCTGTATATTTTTAATTAATTTGTCCCACGTTCTTAATGCTTCTATGGTAATCGGGGCCGCTTCCTCCAAGGATCCCCTGAACTGCCTTGGGATCAAGATAACCTGTCCCAACTCAGATTTACAGATTTTCCCCTCCAACTCTACCCATTTTTTCTGCCGAGGGGCATGTGTCCAATCCATAACCCTCCGCAGAATTTCTGCCTCATGATATTTTTCAAGATCCGGGAGGAATACCCCCCCCCCCTTCTCTTTTGATCTGGTTAATGTCCGGAAAGCAATACGGTTACTTTTATTATTCCATACAAATTTCTGTATTACCGATCTCAATATTTTAAAATATGCCCCAGGTATGGAAAAAGAAAAGGGTTTGGGATTTTAAATGAGATGCGTTTAAATGCAAACAGTAAGTATAAATAAATAAGGTTGTATGCGTAATAACCAGGCTTAAACTTACCAACCAAACAGCAGGCCAAATTCAACTGTCTAACTTTGTATGTTAAAAGCAGAGGATTGGTTGCACACATTTGCAAATATATGGTTATTTGCAAATGTGTGCAACCAATCCTCTGCTTGTAACATACAAAGTTAGACAGTTGAATTTGGCCTGCTGTTTGGTTGGTAAGTTTAAGCCTGGTTATTACACATACAACCTTATTTATTTATACTAACTGTTTGCATTTAAACGCATCTCATTTAAAGTCCCAAACCCTTTTCTTTTTCCATTATCAGGGATGGAGGCATGTGTTTTTCATATGCCTCATTCAAAGTCCCAATCCATGTTCCATTCATATCATCAGGGATGGAGATGCATTTTTTCATATGTTTATACCTATACCTTTATGTGGTTTTTCCAGTGCTCTCTACTACTATACCAATCCTAGATGGAGGCGGTGACACACACCCCTAGTCACCTGCCCTCCATCTAATCATTAGTACTTGTATGCCTCCATTGAGGAAACTATAAAAGTTTAGTTGGGACTACAGGAATGCAGAGAGCCTTGGCGAGGCCTGTAGCTTAACCATATATTTGCAAATGTGTGCAACCAATCCTCTGCTTTTAGCATACAAAGTTAGACAGTTGAATTTGGCCTGCTGTTTGGTTGGTAAGTTTAAGCCTGGTTATTACACATACAACCTTATTTATTTATACCTACTGTTTGCATTTAAACACATCTCATTTAAAGTCCCAAACCCTTTTCTTTTTCCATTATCAAGGATGGAGGCATGTGTTTTTCATATGCCTCATTCAAAGTCCCAATCCATATTCCATTCATATGCCCCAGGTATATTTATCGGCAAGCTTTGAAATATGTACAGAGCTTTTGGAAGGATCATCATTTTAACCACACTTATCCGGCCAAACCATGACAGTCTATGGGCGGGGTATCCTTTCAGTTCACTTTTAATATTATTCAACAAAGGAATATAGTTATCTTGATATAAATCTATATTTGATTTCGACAATAGTACTCCCAAATACTTCAACCCTTTTTGTTTCCACCTAAAAGGGTATATAAATCCTGTATAATAATAATAATAATAATAATTTTTGGAGATCCCCACTCTCATTTGTTGTAACCGAGATATTTAGTATTTCCGTTTTTTCCATATTTACTTTTAAGTTTGAAACATACCCATAATTTCCCAATTCCTCCTAAATTTTTGGGAGGGTTTGCAAAGGGTTTGTTAGATACACCATAATGTCGTCTGCGAAAGCAGATATTTTATATTCTTGGCCTCCCACCTCTATGCCCTGAATTTCCTGGTTTGCTCTTATAGATATCAAAAAAGGTTCCAGTGACAGCACAAAGAGCAGAGGGGACAATGGACAGCCCTGACGTGTCCCATTAAAGAGCCTAAAACTTTCCAAAAGGGTCCCATTAACTTGGATTTGGGCCGTAGGGATGGAGTACAAGGCCTCTATCCATCTGATCATGCGGGGTCCTATGCCATACTTATATAGAGTCTGCAGCATTAAATCCCAGTCCAGCCTATCAAAGGTCTTCTCGGCGTCTATTGATAGGAACAGGGCTGGTCTTTTACCTTTCTTTGCTTCATGAATTAGGAGGACTGTTTTTAGAGTATTATCTCTGGTCTCTCTGCCAGGGACAAAGCCTGCTTGATCTTCCCCTATAAGTTCTGGCATATAAAGCTTTAGTCTCTCGGCCAATATCCTAGCATACATTTTCATATCCTCATTGATCAAGGATATTGGCCTAAAGCTAGAGCACATTGTAGGGTCTTGTCCCTCTTTTACCAGGAGGGATATATAAGCACCTAAGGCTTCTCCTCGTATCTTGAGGCCTCCCCCTATAGACTTCATATATGAATGAAAATAGGGTGACAAAATATTAATACATTTCTTGAAATATAAAGATTTATAACCATCAGGGCCGGGGCTTTTCCCTTAACTTACCTTTTTTAATAGCCTGCTCTATTTCTTCACTAGAAATATCCTTATCTAGTCTCCTTGAATCCTCTTCGGCTATTTCTGGGAATTTAATTCCCTTTAAATACCTTCTTATTTTATCTTTCTATCTTGTATATCCCCAGGGTCCTGTAAGTCATTTACTTTATATAAAAATTGGTAATATTCCATAAAAAGTTTTAATAATATCTCTGGTAGAGTGTTTCATCTCTCCTATTTTATTTTTTATCTTAGCTATATAATTCGGCTTCCTTTTAGGTTTGATCTGCCCCGCCAACAATTTCCCGGATTTATTACCAAATCTATACTGTTTTTTGGCATTTTTGGTAAAAATACGTTTAGTATCTGACTCCAACATATCTCTCAGGGCTTCCCGTTTTCCCAGCAACTTAGTCATTACCTCCTTTTCATTTACTTTTGTATGTTTCTGTTCCAGCTCCTGAATTTCCTGTAGCAATTGTTGTTTTTGGGCTGTCCAAATTTTTTTCCTCTTTGCTCCTTCCGCAATCAACCTCCCCCTCATGAAAACCTTATGCGCTTCCCACAGGACGATTGGTGCAATATTCTCTATATTATTTTCTATGAAAAAGAAATTCAATTCCTTTTCCAGCTATAACCTGATTATATAGAAGTGATTCGTCCAGCCTCCAAGATCTTTGCCTATCCAGTATATCTTTCAGCTCTAGGCTGACTACAATCGGTGCATGGTCAGAGAGGGTGATCGATTTCACTTCAGCTTTTTTTAATTCTTCTAGGAGCTGATGGTCTAGAAACACATATAGGTGGATTCATAAAGACCGCCGCATCTTTAAGGCGGCGTAGCGTATCGTATTTACGCTACGCCGCCTTAAATTAGATAGGCAAGTACTGTATTCACAAAGTACTTGCCTCCTAACCTACAGCGGCGTAGCATAAATATGGTCGCGTAAGCGCGCCTAATTCAAATTAGGCTGAGGGGGCGTGTTTTATGTTAATGGGGGGTGACCTGACGTGATTGACGTTTTTTACGAACGGCGCATGCGCTGTCCGTGTACATATCCCAGTGTGCATTGCGGCAAAGTACGCCGCAAGGACGTATTGGTTTCGACGTGGACGTAAATTCCATCCAGCCCTATTCACGGACGACTTACACAAACGACATAAAATTTTCAAATTTCGACGCGGGAACGACGGCCATACTTAACATTGGCTACGCCACCTAGGGGGCGTGTTTATCTTTAGGCGGCGTATCTCTTACGGAAACGGCATATCTTTACTGCGACGGGCGGACGTACATTCGTGAATCGGCGTATCTATGCATTTACATATTCTACGCCGAACTCAACGGAAGCGCCACCTAGCGGTCAGCCTAAATATTGCACCCTAAGATACGACGGCGCAAAGCCGTCGTATCTTAGATAGGTTTAAGTGTATCTCAGTTTGAGAATACACTTAAACTTAGGACGGTGCAGATTCCGAGTTAGGTCGGCGTATCTACTGATACGCCGGCCTAACGCTTTCTGAATCCACCTAATAATCTATTCTTGAGTAGGAGGAATGAACCTGGGAATAATATGTGAAATTCCTCCCCCTTGGGTATAGGACTCTCCAAACATCCACCAAGGGCAGCACAGTGGTGCAGTGAGTAGCACTTTCGCCTAGCAGCAAAAGGTTCGCTGGTTCGAATCCCAACCACGACACCATCTGCCTGGAGTTTGCATGTTCTCCCTGTGTCTGCGTGGGTTTCCTCCGGGTACTCCGGTTTCCTCCCACACTCCAAAGACATGCTGGTAGGTAAATTGGATCTCGTCCAAATTGGCCCAGTATATATGTATATATGTGTGTATGACTGTGTGTCCCTAGTGTGTCATGATCCTACGGGGTAAAAATGACCTCACCAGCCAAGTAGATACTGGCTGGAAAAAGCGCCCAGAGGCGATTCAGTTCGCATGCGTTGCGCTATACAAGTCATTCATTCATTCATTCATTCATTTATTCATATAGTTTTTGTTTAACTATCATTAAATGTCTTCCCTCTGATCGAAGAGAGATAGGTTGGATGTCCAAGCTTGGGTCAAACACAAAGTTTAGATCCCCCACCATAATCACCTTTCCTTCTCTAAAGTTCTCAAGTTTTTTCAATACATTTTTTAGGAACAAGCTAGGATAGACATTAGGGCAGTAAATATTTACTAGCGTGTACTCTTTATTAAACAAATACCCTTTAATAAACAAAAATCTTCCATCAGGGTCTGATTCCATTGCCTTTAAAATAAATGGGGTATTCCTGACGAAACCCACAACTACCCCTCTCGATCTCTTATTGGGGGAATATTTATGCATCCATACTGGAAAGCCTATGGAATTCAAAGTTTCAGTTCCTGCAATATTTGGTGGCATTTACTAGGGCTGTTCAGGCCCCTAACATTATAGCTAACTATCTTTAAGGGGGCCATTTCTCAGGTAGATAAGGATTGTATTGCTGACTTTTTATGACCATAGAGGTAGAAACCGGTTCTTGTATTTTTCCAGGATTGACCCATTCAACTAACAACACACAAAAAAACATAACTAGACTACATAACCCTTCCCTTCCATACTTCCCCCCTCCCTCCTACATTGTATAACAATGTCATGGCCCATCCTGCTGTCGCCTAAATACAAGGCGCCCAACCGGGTGGGGCATCTTCTAGGGGTCCCTGTAAGACCTCCCGTTCGCCCAGGCCTCATCCCCACTACGGGAATGGTCCCGGTAGACCGGGGGGCATCAACCATCCCCACCGTACCCTCCCAGAGCGAACACCTCTTCTTTTACCCCCCCCCCACTAGCAAAAAAATCTTATTTACTTTCTTATTACTTAGTGCTTAATAAACAAAATTCTAGACTTTTACCCATGGCTGATCTTTTAGCTTCCTCCAATCTGGAGTTTTTTTTCCCCAGTTTTCTATTTGTGGCACTGGCAAATCTAATTTATCGCAGAAACCTTTCATATCCTCTGGAAATCGCAGTATGGCCGAAACCCCCTGATTCTTTACTGTTAGACAGGCTGGAAAGCCCCATTTATAAACAATTTTTTTCTCCTGTAGTTGTTTTGTTAGAGGTTTCAACGCCCTCCTGCGAGCCAGAGTTTCTTGTGATAAATCCGTAAAAACCAAGATCTCAGCACCCATATATTCAACCGGCGCAGAGCTTCTCAATCCCTGCACAACTTCTTGTTTTGTTTTAAAGTTCAAAAACCTTGCTATCACCTCTCTCGCTATATCTGCTGATGGATCGGCTATTCTCTGTACTCTGTGCACTCTTTCAAACAAAATGGGTACTGCTGCTTCTCTCTTTAGTATTTTATCGAACAATTCACGAGTCGTAGTCTCTAAATTACTATTTCCCACTGACACCGGTAGGCCACGTATCCTCAAATTGTTACGTCTGTTTCAATTCTCTTGATCCTCTAACTTGTATCGAATGTTCCTCATTTCAACCCACTCCAGATCTGCCCTTTCCCTTAACTCCAAAATCGCATTTTTATGTTCATCCAAGTGGGCCTCTGATTCTTCCACTCTTTGTAGTACATTTTGTCGCTGGGGTCCCCTGGTACCTCCGGGTGAGGTCCCAAGTAGTCTACAATCATGGCCAGGTGGGCCACGCTGGCGGGGTCCATGGATGTGCGCACCCTGAAGGTGGATGCCACACCTTGAACCGGGACCCCGCGAAGATTTAGAACACATGACACCTGTCACAGATATACTCCTCTCTAGCACGCCCCGCAAGGAAAAAACCCCTCTGATTGGCTGCTGGAGAAACTTACTCCGCCAGAACCCCTCTGGCGCCAACTGCTGGCCAGGGATGATACTGCATCCCCGGACCACAGACTGACCCAGCGGACAATTCTGGAATGACAGAAGTCCCAAAATTTAACCAAATAGTGAATGGGAGCAAGGTAACTCTCCTATTCCCCACTAACTTTAGCGTAGTGCCCATACTGAAAGTAAGGGGGCGCTACAGCTATATGCTTTATTTATTAGAGCAATACAGTGGACTTGCATGTTTGGAACTATGATAACTATTTTATAGTGTGTTTGCCTCTTTTTGACTTTCCACTATATTTTTATTGATACAAGCTCATTTTTTTCTTTTTCCCTTGTACATGTTTAAGGTGTATAAATAGCCTGCAGAACAGTATTGTCTCCCTGCCAAGGCATTCCACCTGTTCAGAAAAGGTGGCTACCCATCACCTCAAGTCGCTGCTCATCAAGGTCCAAGCTAGGGCTTGCTGGGCGGGACTTATACTCAAGTCCTTTTGATTGTGATATTGTGGGAGAACTGTCCTTAAGCCTGGAAGTCAAGTAGTTCCCATCATGAGGGGTACATACCTTTTGGCTTCTACTAGTCTCTCACTAGAGGATTTTGTTCTGAGTTTGGCAGAAGCCATTTGTTCCTGAAGTATAGCTATAGTGTCTTATGGTTCCTTTATCCAATATTTGGGATTGTGTGTTAGTTTAAATGCAGGCACATCACTATGTGTGTTTGAAGCTGAGCCCCAGAGCTGCCATCCGTCTCAGCAGTTTGGGTATGTGTACTGTAGTTAAATAGACTGTGCAAATTGTTAGGTAACAATATTAACCAAAGTTCAGGTACATGTCCTAGCTATCACATTGTATTATCTAATAAGTACAAAGTGTTCTAATTGTTGAGGTTATATGAGGCTGCGTTACTGGTGTTTAAAGCAGTGTGACTTATATCCAACACATTCGCATCACTAAATCTCTTGTATAAGACCTCATGCCCACGGACGTTTTTACAGCCACTTTTCTGAGCGTTTTTTGCAGCTTAAAAATGGCTCTCCATGTTAGCCTATGGCCTCATGCCCACCATAACGTTTTTGAGCTGTAAATGGCTGAGCCGTTTTTGAGCTGCAGTGCGTTCTGAAGCTCCAGCATTAGAGCTGTAAAGACATCAGACGCCGGCAAACGTGATTTAACGAGGCTTTACGCTGTGTTAAGCCTCGTCTGGCGTTTCTTTCTCTATTCAAAATCAATGGTTTGAATAGAGGTCGCACCAAGATGATCTGACTTGCGGGGCGACTCGTGTGCGGAGAATCTTGAAGGGGAAGCCCTGCAAATTAAAAAGAAATGTGTGTGAGGTTCCCCCCAGGATGATACCAGACCCTTCGGTCTGGTATGGATTTTAAGGGGAACACCTACGTCCCTTCTGAGCCGTACAAGGCCGCATGCCCTCAACATGGGGGGGGTGTGCTTTGGAGCAGGGGGGGACAAGGGCACCACCCAGAGCATGCTGGGACTGTGACGTCATAAGAGGCCTATATAAATCATCGCGTACCGCACACCTGGAATTACAGCGGGAGGGAGCGTCGTGGCAACATCGGAAGAAAAGAAGAAGGCAGAAGGCGACGAGGAAGACCGGGCTGGCCGCTGCTAGTAAAAAAGCTGCAAGAAGATAGCGGTGGCCAGTCCCGAAGAAGGCACCGGAGAGAGAACCGCGGAGAGCGGAGAAGACCCCTGAAGTCAGAAGAAGACCCCCGGAGAGCGGAGAATACCCCCTTATTAAAGGGGGCTCCCAGATTCCAATAAGCCCCCCGCACGCAGACCCCGACAACCAACGGCCAGGGTTGTCGGGAACAGGCCCTTGTCCCCATGAACATGCACCCACCCCCTTATGTTGAGGGCATGCGGCCTGGTAGGGCTCAGGAGGGGGGGACTGGCCAGTCCCCACCCCCATTCCTGACCGACCAGGGCGGCGTGCTCGGATAAGGGCCTGTATGGATTTTGGTGGAAACCCCACGCCGTTTTTTCGGTGTAGGTGTTCCCCTTTAAATCCATACCAGACTGAAGGGTCTGGTATCATCCTGGGGGAAACCTCACGCAATTTTTTTTTTCATTTGCGGGGGGACGCGAAAAAAAATTGCGTTAAAAACACCGTCCTTTTGATTGTGATATTGTGGGAGAACTGTCCTTAAGCCTGGAAGTCAAGTAGTTCCCATCATGAGGGGTACATACCTTTTGGCTTCTACTAGTCTCTCACTAGAGGATTTTGTTCTGAGTTTGGCAGAAGCCATTCGTTCCTGAAGTATAGCTATAGTGTCTTATGGTTCCTTTATCCAATATTTGGGATTGTGTGTTAGTTTAAATGCAGGCACATCACTATGTGTGTTTGAAGCTGAGCCCCAGAGCTGCCATCCGTCTCAGCAGTTTGGGTATGTGTACTGTAGTTAAATAGACTGTGCAAATTGTTAGGTAACAATATTAACCAAAGTTCAGGTACATGTCCTAGCTATCACATTGTATTATCTAATAAGTACAAAGTGTTCTAATTGTTGAGGTTATATGAGGCTGCGTTACTGGTGTTTAAAGCAGTGTGACTTATATCCAACACATTCGCATCACTAAATCTCTTGTATAAGACCTCATGCCCACGGACGTTTTTACAGCTACTTTTCTGAGCGTTTTTTGCAGCTTAAAAATGGCTCTCCATGTTAGCCTATGGCCTCATGCCCACCATGACGTTTTTGAGCTGTAAATGGCTGAGCCGTTTTTGAGCTGCAGAAGGCGACGAGGAAGACCGGGCTGGCCGCTGCTAGTAAAAAAGCTGCAAGAAGATAGCGGTGGCCAGTCCCGAAGAAGGCACCGGAGAGAGAACCGCGGAGAGCGGAGAAGACCCCTGAAGTCAGAAGAAGACCCCCGGAGAGCGGAGAATACCCCCTTATTAAAGGGGGCTCCCAGATTACAATAAGCCCCCCGCCCGCAGATCCCGACAACCAACGGCCAGGGTTGTCGGGAACAGGCCCTTGTCCCCATGAACATGCACCCACCCCCCCATGTTGAGGGCATGCGGCCTGGTAGGGCTCAGGAGGGGGGGACTGGCCAGTCCCCACCCCCATTCCTGACCGACCGGGCGGTGTGCTCGGATAAGGGTCTGGTATGGATTTTGGTGGAAACCCCACACCGTTTTTTCGGTGTAGGTGTTCCCCTTAAAATCCATACCAGACTGAAGGGTCTGGTATCATCCTGGGGGAAACCTCACGCAATTTTTTTTTTCATTTGCGGGGGGACGCGAAAAAAAAATTGCGTTAAAAACACTGTCTGTACTAGCTTTACAGCCTGTTTTTTAAAACCTCACTGGGCACGAGGCCTAAAACACCTCACTGGTTTGCAGCCTGCAAAGTTCTGGGAGCCCTAGTAAACTCGGCTTTTCCTTACTTCAAAATCCTGTAATTTTTTACTGTCCTTAAAGTGTGACTTCACCTTTAATGGAATTACACTACTTTTGTAACTCGGCTTGTCCCAAGCCAGTTATTTACTCACCTGAACCCACCCATCAAGTTATTATGCAGGAAGCTAGAGATCTGCTTGTCAAAACCTTTGAGCCAGACCAATGTATGAGAAATGCATTTTCTATTCAGTCCTATAGAAAATTTGGTAGCTCGTCAGATCAGAGGGTACAAATTCTCCATAGGATTGAATAGAAAGCACACACAGTGTGGTCCCAACTCAGAGGATTCTGACAATCACGTAGATGGACCTCTCGCATATGGGTTGTTGAGTCATTTTCCATATTTACGGGGAGCCTTTTGTTCAGCAGCTTTGCAAGGACATTAAGCCGAAGCACCATTATGCCTCACTAGTTTCAATACACAAAAAGACAAAGGCCTGGATTCACAAAGCACTTACGCCGACGTATCTCGAGATACGCCGCGTAAGTGTAAATATGCGCCGTCGTATCAATGCGCCGTGCCCACAAAACTAGATACGCCTGAAAATAGGTTTCTACGACCAACGTAACTTGCCTACGCCGTCGTATCGTGGGCGCATATTTACGCCGGGCGCATTTGCCGCTCCCATAGATTTTCTATGCAAATGAGGGAGATACGCCGATTCACAAACGTAGTTGCGCCCGGCACATAATATACACGGTTTGCACAAGTCGTACGTCCGGCGTAAAGTTATTCCCCATATAGGAGGCGCAACTCATGCAAAGGTATGGACCAGGGAACACAAGCCGTCGTATCTTTTGTCGTTTACGTTGTACGTAAATATGACTAGGCGTAGGTTACGTTCACGTCGTAGGCAGTGATTCGACGTATCTTAGGCAGTTGTTTCGATGTGATTCTGAGCATGCGTACTGGGATGCGGCCACGGGATGGCGCATGCGCCGTTCATTTTAAGTACTTCTATGGCTCTTAACCCATCATTTGCATGGGGTCACGCCTCATTAGCATGGCTCACGCCCACTTCCACCTACACTGGCTTACGCAGAGGAAAATAAAACAATATAAAAAATATCAAAACAAAATAAATATAGTAGTTAAACAGTCCACAGATGGTATAAATAGTAGTGGATTTTCAACTGGTTCTCCAGCAGAGACAGAATCACTGTATTAATCAGAGGCTGATTTGCATGTAGGGATGTTAACTTTTCAATGCACCTGGTGACATGCATACAGTGTGTGAGAACCCACCACCGGAATTGTATATCAGCTTACCAGATAGCAAGCCTTTAGTGCAGTTGGCTATAGCCCAGCCACGGCCTTTAAATCCCCTGGGCTAAGATGTTCCAAGATTCCCAGTCGAAATGGCAGCCTTGATGTTGAAAGTGGTGCGTGTTTGCGGTTTAGGACGCAACACAACTCATCAATACCACAGTAAAACGACAAACGTAACCCAATCCGGCTCACATGCAGGCAGGAAGACAGAAAGGGACGCAATAGCGTGATATCGTAGGTATAACAGGTTTATTAAAAAAAGTAATGTACTTACACTTAGGCAGTATAAACACAGCATGTACAAATAGATAAAAAAGCCGGCCGGCTTGTGGAGCCCTTCCTCCTAGGCGTGGTGACGTCACTGACGCTGCCTCCAGACGCGTTTCGTCCTATTGGACATTCTCAATGGGGGTAGGGCTAGCAGCAGTGGGTCACCTTATAAAGCAGCCACTCAATGCAAAGGGAGGTCCATAGAAACTGACCCCGCCAACTTTATTGAGGGAAAATTTTCCCATACAACCGCGCGCATTATCGCGGCCAGGGAAGAGAGTATAAAACGTTCACCATCGCTTTTATACCGAGGATGGAATTTCTCTCTCTACAAATTACTAGTATAAAATTAAATTAAAAAAGTTTAGTCCTTGTACCTACAACGTAAAGAGGACAGGAGAACCGAGGGAAAATCTATATGTCCGGCACAAGACAAAATTCCCTTGGCTCAGTGTGGCCATCTTGTGGATAAAGTTAAAATCTCTTTTTGAAGGAGATAAATTCATTCCTGACAATACATGGTTTAAGAGGAATCAAGCCTCTAATCTAACAGAAGATTTTTTATGGGATTTATCGAATATGTCCAAAACGATTCTTAGACTCTTATATGATATTTAATAAGATCCTCATCCAAAATTTATTTATTTCATCTTATTAGCTAAATAATATGAGGCTTTATAGTGTACTAAAAGCCATTAGAATAATTTTAATATAAAAATTATATAATAAATTGTATTAAAAAGCAGATCACAGGGCCTGTTGTGATACACACCCTATGTTCAGCGTGATCCAAGGATCCTTAATGGCCCAAGGATATAAATTTAAATAATGTATATAAGCTATTCATTTATTAGTGCTAATTTATTTGTTTAACTTATGTGAAAGTAAATAAATGTGTTCCGTGAAAAAATATATAATCTTATACATAAATATTAAGTCCACCCAGTTTATCAAAAAACCCAAGGGGGAAGGGCCAAAACGGCCAAAACAGTGCTAAAATATAACTAAATACATTTAATGTGAAAATATTTGAGGCTGTAGTACATTCTTTATACAAAGTATAAGAATCCTATAGGAACAAACTTTATATCTGAATGTTAGACAAAAAACCAAAAAGTAGGTATAGCTACAGTTTAGAATTTTAAAATGTTCTTAAAAACTTGATGAACTTGAAAACCGCGTCTGTTTCTATGGGACCCTATGCAAAGGTTCACATCAGGCGTTGTTAATAAAAGCATTCACATCAGTTTCAATATTCAGGCCATGGGGGCTATATGATTTCAAACGATGGATCCACCCCATTTCCATTTTAGAAATTTCCCTCACCAAATTACTTCCCCTCCAATGCGCCTTATATTTATCGATCCCGAGGAATAGGGTATTAGAGGGGTCCTTATGATGTTTAAGCCTGTAGTGGTTGGACACGGAATGGTTTTTAAAGCCCGCTAGGATTTTTGTAATATGTTCATTTACCCTTACTTGCATTGATCTCTTGGTCCGGCCCACATATTGCAGCCCGCAAGGGCATTGGACCAAATATACCACCCCTGTAGATGCACAGGTAATACATGGTGCAATCTTAAATTCTTTCGATGTGGCTGTAGAAATAAATGATGTTACACATCTTTGGTGATTGCTACTAAGGGCACATACTCGGCACTTGTTGCATTTGTAGTAACCTTTAAGCTGATCGAAAAAGCCAATACCTCTAAGGGGAGGGTCAATAACGTTGATAGAGATCTTATTTCTAAGAGACTGCACCCCTTTGAAGATCACCTTGGGTTTTGGTGGTAAAATTTCCCTCAACACTGGGTCACTCCTGGCTATATGCCAATGTTTGTGAATTAGATGTGAAATGGAACGGTGTTGGATGGAATACGAGGTAATAAAAGGTACACCATCCGGAAATTGACTACCCGCACTCTGTTCTCTTTCTTGTAGAAGTTCACCTCTATCTATAGTTGTGATCTGGTCTAAGGTTTCTCTCAAAGATCGCTCATTGTACCCTTTTTCCAAAAACCTCTCAGTTAGGACCCCCGCTTGGTCTAAGAACTCTTGGTGGTCCGAACAGTTGCGCCTTAACCTGAGGTATTGGCTCTTAGGAACTCCTTTCAGCCAAGGTGCATGATGACAGCTATCGGTGGGGATAAAGGCATTACGGTCAGTATCCTTGAAATAAGTGGAGGTGACAAAGGCACCATTCTTGATACTGATCTTCAAATCTAAATAATGAACATTTACTTGACTAGCCTCATGTTTTAATTCAATCCCCCTGGTATTAGAGTTGAGATCAGAGATAAACTGATTGAGATCCTCGTGTTCACCGGCCCATAGGAGGAGGATGTCATCAATGTACCTTGCCCATAGGGCCACTTGGGGTACATTTTTTAAAAAGATGACATCCTCCTCCCATTTGGCCATAAATAAATTGGCCAGGCTTGGGGCATATTTGGCCCCCATGGCCACCCCCGTGTCCTGCTTATAGAACTCGTTATCAAACCAAAAGTAGTTTGATCCGGCGGCATATTTAAGTAGAGCCATAATAAATTCTATCTGTTTATTATTTAGGCCTGATTCTTTAGACAGAAAGTGCAGGACTGCCTCCATGCCCAAGGCATGGGGTATGATGGTATATAACGACTTCACGTCTATAGTTACCATCCACATATCTGGAACCACTGTGAAACTGGACAGGATGTTCATTATATGTCTCGAGTCCTTGACATACGAAGTTTTGGGAGGTAATAGATCGTGGGGGTTCGAGGTGCCTTGGGAATAAGAAAAAGTTTTTCCCTGATGGTAAGTATGCCTTCAAACAAACCCCTTTCTACAAGGATCTCCAAATCCCTTTTGAATTTGAGTTTTGGGTCCCCAGGGAGAATGGAGTAGGTATTGGTGTCGTCAACAATATTGTGCATCTCCCTCATGTAGTCCACCTTGTCTAACACCACAATACCCCCCCCTTTGTCCGCTGGTCGAATAATCAAATCTTTGTTTTTGCAAAGGGAATCTAATCCCTCCTGTAGATCTTTGTTAAGTTTTGCCTTCTTGATTTCCATAACCTCCAGGTCCCTTAATAGGACATCCCTAAACGTTCTTAGAGATGGTGCCATTCCACCTGGAGGGTGAAACAAAGAAGAATTGGCAAGGCCTGAATGGACATAACCATTAGATACCTGTCGGTCAGTTGGGGTAATTCCAGCCATGTACCTTTTTATATGGATCCTTCTAATAAATTTATGTATGTCCATATACGTACCAAACCTGTTAAGACTTTGTGGGGGTGCATATTTCAACCCCTTATCTAATAAAAGTTTTTCTGAGTCTGTCAGGGTTTTGGTACTGAGGTTAAAAATACCCCTCCCCACTACGTTTTGGGGCGTGTGGACCCTGTGTTTTGAAGTTCAACAGGGATCTGGAGGACTATCAAAATGGTCTCGTCTTTAATTGGCAGAAAAAACTCCTTGAAGAAATCAATAAACAGGCCCCTTCAGAGATGGAGGTTTCAAATCCTGTTCCGGGCGAACAACCCGCCACTGTCCCGGGACCTAGGAAAAACCTGCAATATCTAAAAGGTAGCTCAAGCAGAGTGTCCCCAAGGAGAGGTAATGGACAGTATAAAGGTCCAGTTGTGAAAAATCAGAAAAACTTTTATTAGATAAGGGGTTGAAACTTTTGGTTTGATAACGAGTTCTATAAGCAGGACACGGGGGTGGCCATGGGGGCCAAATATGCCCCAAGCCTGGCCAATTTATTTATGGCCAAATGGGAGGAGGATGTCATCTTTTTAAAAAATGTACCCCAAGTGGCCCTATGGGCAAGGTACATTGATGACATCCTCCTCCTATGGGCCGGTGAACACGAGGATCTCAATCAGTTTATCTCTGATCTCAACTCTAATACCAGGGGGATTGAATTAAAACATGAGGCTAGTCAAGTAAATGTTCATTATTTAGATTTGAAGATCAGTATCAAGAATGGTGCCTTTGTCACCTCCACTTATTTCAAGGATACTGACCGTAATGCCTTTATCCCCACCGATAGCTGTCATCATGCACCTTGGCTGAAAGGAGTTCCTAAGAGCCAATACCTCAGGTTAAGGCGCAACTGTTCGGACCACCAAGAGTTCTTAGACCAAGCGGGGGTCCTAACTGAGAGGTTTTTGGAAAAAGGGTACAATGAGCGATCTTTGAGAGAAACCTTAGACCAGATCACAACTATAGATAGAGGTGAACTTCTACAAGAAAGAGAACAGAGTGCGGGTAGTCAATTTCCGGATGGTGTACCTTTTATTACCTCGTATTCCATCCAACACCGTTCCATTTCACATCTAATTCACAAACATTGGCATATAGCCAGGAGTGACCCAGTGTTGAGGGAAATTTTACCACCAAAACCCAAGGTGATCTTCAAAGGGGTGCAGTCTCTTAGAAATAAGATCTCTATCAACGTTATTGACCCTCCCCTTAGAGGTATTGGCTTTTTCGATCAGCTTAAAGGTTACTACAAATGCAACAAGTGCCGAGTATGTGCCCTTAGTAGCAATCACCAAAGATGTGTAACATCATTTATTTCTACAGCCACATCGAAAGAATTTAAGATTGCACCATGTATTACCTGTGCATCTACAGGGGTGGTATATTTGGTCCAATGCCCTTGCGGGCTGCAATACGTGGGCCGGACCAAGAGATCAATGCAAGTAAGGGTAAATGAACATATTACAAAAATCCTAGCGGGCTTTAAAAACCATTCCGTGTCCAACCACTACAGGCTTAAACATCATAAGGACCCCTCTAATACCCTATTCCTCGGGATCGATAAATATAAGGCGCATTGGAGGGGAAGTAATTTGGTGAGGGAAATTTCTAAAATGGAAATGGGGTGGATCCATCGTTTGAAATCATATAGCCCCCATGGCCTGAATATTGAAACTGACGTGAATGCTTTTATTAACAACGCCTGATGTGAACCTTTGCATAGGGTCCCATAGAAACAGACGCGGTTTTCAAGTTCATCAAGTTTTTAAGAAAATTTTAAAATTCTAAACTGTAGCTATACCTACTTTTTGGGTTTTTGTCTAACATTCAGATATAAAGTTTGTTCCTATAGGATTCTTATACTTTGTATAAAGAATGTACTACAGCCTCAAATATTTTCACATTAAATGTATTTAGTTATATTTTAGCACTGTTTTGGCCGTTTTGGCCCTTCCCCCTTGGGTTTTTTGATAAACTGGGTGGACTTAATATTTATGTATAAGATTATATATTTTTTCACGGAACCCATTTATTTACTTTCACATAAGTTAAACAAATAAATTAGCACTAATAAATGAATAGCTTATATACATTATTTAAATTTATATCCTTGGGCCATTAAGGATCCTTGGATCACGCTGAACATAGGGTGTGTATCACAACAGGCCCTGTGATCTGCTTTTTAATACAATTTATTATATAATTTTTATATTAAAATTATTCTAATGGCTTTTAGTACACTATAAAGCCTCATATTATTTAGCTAATAAGATGAAATAAATACATTTTGGATGAGGATCTTATTAAATATCATATAAGAGTCTAAGAATCGTTTTGGACATATTCGATAAATCCCATAAAAAATCTTCTGTTAGATTAGAGGCTTGATTCCTCTTAAACCATGTATTGTCAGGAATGAATTTATCTCCTTCAAAAAGAGATTTTAACTTTATCCACAAGATGGCCACACTGAGCCAAGGGAATTTTGTCTTGTGCCGGACATATAGATTTTCCCTCGGTTCTCCTGTCCTCTTTACGTTGTAGGTACAAGGACTAAACTTTTTTAATTTAATTTTATACTAGTAATTTGTAGAGAGAGAAATTCCATCCTCGGTATAAAAGCGATGGTGAACGTTTTATACTCTCTTCCCTGACCGCGATAATGCGCGCGGTTGTATGGGAAAATTTTCCCTCAATAAAGATGGCGGGGTCAGTTTCTATGGACCTCCCTTTGCATTGAGTGGCTGCTTTATAAGGTGACCCACTGCTGCTAGCCCTACCCCCATTGAGAATGTCCAATAGGACGAAACGCGTCTGGAGGCAGCGTCAGTGACGTCACCACGCCTAGGAGGAAGGGCTCCACAAGCCGGCCGGCTTTTTTATCTATTTGTACATGCTGTGTTTATACTGCCTAAGTGTAAGTACATTACTTTTTTTAATAAACCTGTTATACCTACGATATCGCGCTATTGCGTCCCTTTCTGTCTTCCTGCCTGCATGTGAGCCGGATTGGGTTACGTTTGTCGTTTTACTGTGGTATTGATGAGTTGTGTTGCGTCCTAAACCGCAAACACGCACCACTTTCAACATCAAGGCTGCCATTTCGACTGGGAATCTTGGAACATCTTAGCCCAGGGGATTTAAAGGCCGTGGCTGGGCTATAGCCAACTGCACTAAAGGCTTGCTATCTGGTAAGCTGATATACAATTCCGGTGGTGGGTTCTCACACACTGTATGCATGTCACCAGGTGCATTGAAAAGTTAACATCCCTACATGCAAATCAGCCTCTGATTAATACAGTGATTCTGTCTCTGCTGGAGAACCAGTTGAAAATCCACTACTATTTATACCATCTGTGGACTGTTTAACTACTATATTTATTTTGTTTTGATATTTGGCGCGGCTTTTTATATTGTTTTATTTTCCTGTCATCACACGCTAGCCGCTGCCTGAATTAACGGTGTTGTGATAGCGCGGTTTTTTGGTGTACATTACGCAGAGGAAACCCAGCGTATCTTTAAGAGCGAGTGGGAGCAAGTGCTTTGTGAATCCAGTGCTTGCCTCTGTGCGCTGCGCCGGTGTAGCGTAAAAGAGATATGCTACGACTGCATAAATATGCGCCGATGTATGTGAATCCGGGCCAAAGTGTTGGATTTTTCAAAAACATGCATGCAGAAAAGCATCAGGAACGCATCCGGACTGCATTTCTATGGTGTGAACTGGTCCTAAATAAATTTACATTTTAAACCTTGATCTTTTAAAATATATAACAACCAATATGTAACATTATGCCTTCTCAATACTACATAGAGCAGATCTTGTTAATGATAATAATTTGAAAGTTTTTATTTGCTTATGTTTCTTAGTTCAGAGAAGTCCCATTTGATGAATAGAAGGTCAGTGGGGCAATAAGGTATAGCATTTAGCAAGGTATTTTCTATGTAGTGTGACATTGAGGGATGTCTAGCTCAGTGATAGATGCCTTTTAAGTGAGTTCACAGCCAACAGGAACTAAGGTTTAAGGGCGTGGTAGCCCACTTTTATTGAAAGTAACAAAAAGGAAAGTTCACACATGTATTTGGTTGCCCACACAGGGGTTCTTCTCCCAAAAACAACAACAACTGAAAAATGCCAATCCACCTGGCTCTTAAAGGGTCACTAAAGGAAAAAATGTTGTTTGCTGAAATTACTGTTTACAGGGTATAGAGACATAAAAGTTAACTGATTCCTTTTAAAAATGATTAAAAATAGATTAAATTCAATCATATAATGTGCCTGCAGTTTCACTTTCGTTTTTAAACTGGTTTCATGTTCCTGTGAACTAGAGAGACACAGAACAAAAACAAACAAATCCAGGGCAGTGTTTTGTTTTTAAAATTAATCTGATTGGTTCTGTTAAGTTTTAGACACACAGTAATGACAGCTTAGACCATCGTGAAAAGCTCCCAGTACCATGGTTATAAGGAAACAGGCAACCAGGAAGTGTGGAGAGCACAGCAAAATTATAGCTACTTCAAAGCAAAAACGAACAATAAGGACATGAAACCAGTGCTGCAGTAGGGTAAAGGAAGCTATTTAGCTAAAAAAAAACACATCGTTTGTACTTTTGCACCGGACGGGCACATGTCTGGGCGTATTTATGCGCTCGGCGTAAGCCGGTGGGCCGGCGTATCCCAGGAAGTTGCGCGGCGTAGTTGTGAGCATGCGCACATGGAAGCCATCATACGTCCACGTCACTGCGCATGCTCCATTCATGATACGCGGGCGTAAAACACTGCTCCACGCTCGGACCATCATTTGCATAAGGTCACACCCACTTACACTTACGCCAACAAAATTACGTTACGCCGGCGCAACGTTGGGAGCAAGTGCTTTGTGAATACTGTACTTGCCTCTCTGAGTTACGTCGGGGTAGCGCATATGAGATGCGCTACGCTAGTATAAAGATGCGCCGATCTATGTGAATCTGGCCCATAGTATTTAACTTCACTGGAACAGGGGCCAAGCCCAACCCCTGAAAAACAATCCCACACCATAATCCACCCTCCACCAAATTATTTGGACCAGTGCACAAAGCAAGGTCCATAAAGACATGGATGAGTGCATTTGTGGTGGAGGAACTTGACTCATCTGCACAGAGTCCTGATCTCAACCCGATAGAATACCTTTGCGATGAATTAGAGCAGAGACTGCGAACTAATAGCTAGATTCAGGATGGCGAGCGCATACTTGCGGCGGCGTAGCTTAAGGCATTTAAGCTACGCCGCCGTAAGTTAGCGAGGCAAGTACATGATTCACAATGTACTTGCCTACTAAGTTACGGCGGCGTAGCCTAAAGCAGGCGGGCGTAAGGGCGCCTAATTCAAATTTGTCTTTTATGACAATGAGGCTTGACCACAATGGAAGCGCCACCTAGCGGTCAGCCTAAAAATTACACTTTAGGATACGAGGGTGTAAGACACTTACGCCGCTCGTATCTGAGCCTAATTTAAGCGTATCTGGTTACCAAAATACGCTTAATTTAGCGCCAATGCAAATTCTGAATTTGGCTATAAGCCTTCTTGTCCACATCCAAGCCTGACCTCACAAAGGTGTCCCAATACTTTTGGTAATATAGTGTATATTAATGACCATACAACAGAAAAATTACATTGACAGTCCACAAAAGGGTTATCAAAAACTTTATAAGGAGAATAAATCATTGCCTCCATTAGACGAAAGAGTATTGAAGGTGCCACATTCCTAACAGTGTGGACAACATATGGAATGGAACTTTAAAGGCACCAAACTAAACACAATGATTATGTAGCGCTTCCCCCGCAGGAGCCGCCGATTTGTTGTTGGGATCGGCATATTAAGTTACCTTGGTGATGTCTAGGGGTGTAGTTGTAGAAACAAGGCAGTGAGCAAATGTCCAGACAGTGAATAAAGGGTTTTCCAATGCTTTATTTCCAGGCCAACATAGCCAACATCAACATCAATTAGGAAAGGACAGGTTGATGAAAAGAGAAAGGAGAACCTTGCGGTATCAGGCCTGGATATGATCAGAGCAGTTCTTGCTCAATAGAGTACCAAATTATTATTCTTCGCCACTCCAGTCGGAGCGGGCAAAGTGCCCCCGGACAGACCCCTCTCAGAAGCCTGGCAGCCGAAATGTCACCCAGGACTTGCTGGGAGGAACAGATCTCTCTCACAGACCCGGCTCTAGGGCCTCTGCCACAGGCCAATTACTTTAGGTGAGCTAGATGGATAAATGGAGCGAATCCTCCCAGTAGGTTTTAGCATCGGTCACCGGATTACAGCAAAACATACCTGTCAGCATTCCGGTCACCAGATCGAACGGCACACAGCCTGGGATCCTTTCAATAGAACCAGGAACCCAGTAAGTCACTGGGGTCCCCTTGTTTCTCCGGATGAGGGTTTGTGTAGCCTGCAATTCTGGCCAGGTGGGCCACGCCGGCGGGGTCCATGGATGCGCGTGCACCCTGAAGGTGGATGCCGCACCTGAAACCGGGGCCCCGTGAAGATTTTAGAACAAACGACACCTGTCACAGATATACCCTTCCTCATCATGCCTTGCTAGGGAGAAACTTCTCTAATTGGCTGCTGGGGAAAACTTGCTCTGCCAGAACCCCTCTAGCACCAACTGCCTGCCAGGGATGGTACTGATTGACCCAGTGGACATTTCTGGAATGACAGAAGTCCCAGTTTAGCAAATTGTGAATGGGAGCAAAATAACTCTCCCATTCCCCACTAACTTTAGCGTAGTGCCCATACTGAAAGTAAGGGGGCGCTACAATTATAAATATAATATATATATATATATATATACAGTACAGACCAAAAGTTTGGACACACCTTCTCATTCAAAGAGTTTTCTTTATTTTCATGACTATGAAAATTGTAGATTCACACTGAAGGCATCAAAACTATGAATTAACACGTGGAATTATACATAACAAAAAAGTGTGAAACAACTGAAAATATATTTCATATTCTAGGTTCTTCAAAGTAGCCACCTTTTGCTTTGATTACTGCTTGGCACACTCTTGGCATTCTCTTGATGAGCTTCAAGAGGTAGCACCCCATCACTCTCCTTCTTGGTCAAATAGCCCTTACACAGCCCGGAGGTGTGTTTGGGGTCATGATGGTCCAACTAAACGCAAACCGGATGGAATAGCATGCCGCTGCAAGATGCTGTGGTAGCCATGCTGGTTCAGTATGCCTTCAATTTTGAATAAATCCCCAACAGTGTCACCAGCAAAGCGCCCCCACACCATCACACCTCCTCCTCCATGCTTCACGGTGGGAACCAGGCATGTAGAGTCCATCCATTCACCTTTTCTGCATCGCACAAAGACACAGGGTTGAAACCAAAGATCTCAAGTTTGGACTCATCAGACCAAAGCACAGATTTCCACTGGTCTAATGTCCATTCCTTGTGTTCTTTAGCCCAAACAAGTCTCTTCTGCTGGTTGCCTTTCTTTAGCAGTGGTTTCCTAGCAGATTTTCTACCATGAAGGCCTGATTCACACAGTCTCCTCTTAACAGTTCTAGAGATGTGTCTGCTGCAAAAGGTGGCTACTTTGAAGAACCTAGAATATAAAATATATTTTCAGTTGTTTCACACTTTTTTGTTATGTATAATTCCACATGTGTTACAATTTTCATAGTCATGAAAATAAAGAAAACTCTTTGAATGAGAACGTGTGCCCAAACTTTTGGTCTGTACTGTATATACATATATATATATATATATATATATTTTTAATATACAGTGGGTATAGAAAAGAATCACCCCTCTCTTTAAAATAATCACATTTTGTTGCTTTGCAGCTTGAAATAAAGATAGACACAGTTTTTGTTTTATCCATCTGTATTTGCTAGTGCAACTTATAACATCCATGTGAAAGATGTAACACCAACATGTCAGAAAAAGATAAAAAGAAAGAATAATTCGAAAGCAGAATAACTTACACTGGAACCTTGGATTACGAGCATAATCCGTTCCAGGAGAATGCTTGTAATCCAAAGCACTTGCATATCAAAGCGAGTTTCCCCATAGAAGTCAATGGAAACAAAGATAATTTGCTCCGCATTGACTTCTATTGCATGCAGTACCGCATGTGGACAGATGTGGGGGGCGCCGGAGAGACCTGGAGAAACCCTCTGAAAGGCTCGGGAACAGGATCGGCTCTGCCTGCGGGCCATTTGTAACTGACCTGCGGGACGGTACTTTGAGACCCCTGATCTACACAGAATTCTAATTGGTCACTCATTTTTCTACCAATCCCAATTCAAATCCTTTCCGAAAATGTGGAATTTTTAGAAAACGAATAAACAAGACAAAATTAAATGAATTTCAACAAAATTTGTTACTATTTGAACCTGAATTTACCATTTAAATGGGTCTCTCAGATTACCTATCTGGGGATTAAGGTTGCGGCGCACGTGGATGATTACATGTCCCTTAACCTGATGCCGCTTTTGTAATTTTTTAAGCAAAAAAGTCTGGCAAAAACTCCCACTATCTATGGGTAGAGTCAACCTTTTTTAAAGATGAAAATTCTTCCGGTAATTTTGTATTTTTTGAGGAATGCTCCGGTTTGGATCCCAAAGTCATTCTTTAAGAAATTAGATGGTATCACCAGCTCGTTCCTATGGGCCCCTAAACTGCTTAGAATAGGAATGAAAGTCCTGCAGGAACCATGAGGGCAGGGTGGATTGGCGCTACAAGACTGGCGTAAATATTATTTGGCAGGCCAATTGGTTTTTGTGCACAGATGGCTGGTCTCTGATGCTGGGGACTCGGCCACTGTCCTGGAGGCGGCTCACCTGAGTTTGTACGAATCCCTTCGTCTGGCCATTCACAGGGGCACTAAGCGAGATCTTCCTCTTACAGAATCTATGAAGGCCACTATTAAAGCATAGGAGAAGGCGGCGAAGCTGGCTTGCCCAAGGGGTTCTCCCCTTCAGCCCCCCTTTGGATGAACCCGAAATTACAACAGTTTTATGCCTTTGATGATTCCATGGGGTGGGCGACTAAAGGTGTTAAACTACTCAAAATATTACACGGGATGGGGAACTATTGACATTTGACCAACTCAAAACCAAGCACGACCTTCCAAACTCTCAATATTTTCGCTATCTCCAATTGAGACATGCATTCCAGACCCAATTTAAAACGGAGAGTGTTGAATCTATTCTTTCTGGATTGGAAGATTTACTTATGACGGAAGATCTGCCCAAAACCCTGTCAGTGACATATAAAGACTTGTTTAAAACTGGCCCCAAGCCAAAGTTTAAATGTAGAGAACGCTGGGAGGCTGAGGAACCGGATATACAGGGGGAGGACTGGGATGATATGTGGGACCATCCATTTCAACATCTAGTGGCAGCTGGAGACAGTCTGATACAGTTTAAGTTCCTGCATAGAGTGTATTATACCCCTGCTAGGTTGGCTTCAATCTACCCCTCTGTTCCCCAGAGTGTTGGAGATGCTTGTTTGCACTGGCAGATGTGCATCGTATCTTTTGGAGTTGTCCACAAATTCAGCTGTTCTGGAATGAGGTCACTTCCTGTATAGCTGAGGTACTGAAGGTACCGGTTCTGTTGACAATCAGTGTGTGTCTCCTGGGTTTGTTGGAGGAGGTGGTTCCGTCAAGGGCTCACAGAACTTTACTTAACATATTACTATTTTATGGGAAGAAGGCTATCTTGCTTCGTTGGAAAAAACCGAGGGCCCCCGAAGTAGCTTATTGGAAGGGGCTGGTAGACTCAATGATCCCATTCTACAAATCGACATATATATCTAGAGATTGTGGAAAGAAATTTGAAAAAGTATGGCAGGCATGGTATGACTCTGATCAAACAGTGGGTTAGTACATAATGTAATTAATGCTGTTGGGTAGGTCTTGCATTACATATGTCATTCTCCTAAAATGGGTGGAGCCAGATTCCAGATGTCCGCAACGGTACATGGAGATGAAAGATGTTATTTGCTCATGCGGGTTTGCTATATTTTGATAAGGGGGGGAATTGAGTAAGGGGAGGGGAGGGGGGAGTGGTTCACTGCTGGTGTAGTTGCTGTCAGTTGATGGCAGGTGTTAGTATTTTTTTCTGCAGGCCATGTTGGCCGAATGTTGTCTTGGTGCTGTGCCAAGTCATCTATGTGTTGTATGTTATGTCTTAAAAAATTCAATAAAAATAATTTTACAAAAAAAATGTTTTTTTACTATTTCTTTCAAAGATTTGTATACATCCGAATCTCTGAATAACCAAAAATCTGTCCGAATTTATATTCAGACCAAACCGAATTACGCATATCTACCAGCCGCCGGGTGGAAAATATCTGCTCACCTTCAAATGTGGACTCCACTATAGAATTGAGTTTATAAAAGCTTAAATCATCAACACAAAGGGGATGTCTATTCTAGCATGCTAATGTATTCTCCTCCTCCTGTTCTCTGTATAAAAGGATATATTCATGCAGTTGCCAAAAAAATCACTCATAATGACAGCCTTAAATGCATTTAGACGTATAATCTTCCATTTATAGCCCACGCTATTCCCACTGCGCATGCGGCTAATCAGTGCAATTAATCTGCTCACATGCCTTTCTGATATGTGTATGTATGAAAGGGAGCTAAGAGTCTTAAATTGTAAGCTCCTCGAGGGCAGGGACTGATGTGAATATACAATATTCTAGAGATTAATGGAGACATTAATGGAGAGTGGAATGGGGATAGATGGGGGGAGGGTTATGGGAGGTGACAAGAAAGTTCCCATGTTGCAAACAGCCATTGGAAATAATAGTGTCATTTGTACTACTATAAATTATATGAAAAACACCAGAGAAAAATGTAAAAATACATTTAAGTGTTTGTTCACCAATGCCAGAAGTCTGCCAAGCAAAACAGGTGAGTTGGAAGCTCTGGCACATGAGGAGAGCTATGATGTAATCGGTATTGCTGAAACTTGGCTTCAATCCTCACATGACTGGGCTATTAATATTCCTGGCTATGCTCTCTTTCGGAAAGACAGGGTAAAAAGGAAAGGTGGAGGGGTCTGTCTCTATGTGAGAAGTGACCTCAAAGCAAGCGTGAAAGAGAACCTTGTTGATGGAGAGTGTGATGAGGCTGAAGCATTATGGGTGGAACTGCATACAGATGTGCGTAGTTCAAAATGAATCATTGGAGTTTGTTATAAACCACCCAATGTTAATGAGGAGGTGGAGACTCAGCTCCTTGCACAGATGGAAAGGGCTGCAAGGGCTGGGACGGTGATAATAATGGGGGATTTTAACTACCCAGAAATTGACTGGATTAATGGCACTTCTGGGACAGTTGAAGGACAACAATTTAAAAACCTATCGCAGGACAATTTTATGGTGCAGTTTATTGAGGCCCCAACTAGGAATGATGCTCTGTTGGACCTGATAATCTCAAACCATGCAGAGCTTATTAGTAATGTTCAGATAAAGGAACACCTAGGTAGCAGTGATCATAACATGATTTCATTTAATGTTAACTATAAGCAAGAAATACATACAGGAAATATTAAAACACTAAATTTTAAGAGAGCAAATTTTCCAAGGATGAGGGCTGCTCTCCAGGACTTGGACTGGGAGGGACTATTGGCACCGATGAACACAGAACAGAAATGGGAATTCTTCAAAAAGACTGTGTGGAACCTCACTGCAAAGTATGTTCCCATGGGCAATAAGTTTAAAAGGCTAAAAATAAAACCTATGTGGCTCACGGTCAAAGTTAAAAAAGCTATAAACAATAAGAAAGTAGCTTTTAAAAAATATAAAAATGAAGGAACACTAGTGTTGTTTAAATGTTACAAAGAATATAACAGGATATGTAAAAAGGAAATCAAGGATGCAAAAATTCAAAATGAACGACAGATTGCAAAAGATAGTAGGACAAACTCCAAACAATTCTTTAAATATATTAATAGTAAAAAGGTGAAGTCTGAGCATGTAGGCCCCTTACAAAATAATCTAGAGTGGGTGACTGGGGACAAAGAGAAGGCAAATTTATTAAATGCTTTCTTCAGCTCTGTGTATACAATGGAGCATGGGGGAGCTCATGTCCATAATGGGGGTGGGAGTGACAAAGCCCCAAATGATACACAATGGCTCAAAAGTGATATGGTCCAGAAATATTTAGACTGAATAAAGGTGGATAAAGCACCTGGACCAGATGGCATCCACCCACGGATCCTAGGTGAGTTGAGCTCTGTCATTTCAAAGCCACTGTATCTAATATTTAGGGACTCATTAATGACAGGAATAGTACCACTGGATTGGCGCAGGGCCAATGTGGTGCCCATATTTAAAAAGGGAACAAAGTCTTTACCAAGTAACTATAGACCTGTTAGTCTAACTTCTATAGTTGGGAAGATACTGGAACGTTTAATAAAAGACCACATGGATGAGTTCTTGCTGGGAAAAAACTATTTAAGCAGCAGACAACATGGATTCACGAAAGACAGAAGTTGTCAGACAAACCTGATTTCCTTTTATGAAGAGGTAGGTAAAACCCTGGACAGAGGCGTGGCTGTGGACGTGATATATTTGGATTTTGCAAAAGCGTTCGATACAGTTCCGCACACACGGCTCATGTGTAAGGTAAGGTCTACAGGATTGGATATATCAGTTTGTAAATAGATAGAAAACTGGCTGAAAGAATTCAGAGATTCGTGGTTAATGATTCTCACTCTGAATGGTGCAAGGTTATCAGTGGTGTACCCCAAGGTTCAGTGCTGGGACCCTTACTTTTCAATATATTTATAAATGATATTGGGTCTGAGATCAAAAGTAAAATTTCTGTCTTTGCAGATGACACCAGGCTATGCAGTGGAATAACGACCTTGCAGGATGTTGCCAATTTACAAGCCGACCTCAATGCTCTGTCTAATTGGGCGACTGAGTGGCAGATGAGGTTTAATGTTGATAAATGTAAAGTTATGCACTTAGGGAATAATAATATGCATGCATCATACATGCTAGGGGGAGTACAACTGGGGGGATCTGTAGTGGAGAAGGATCTGGGGGTCTTGGTAGATCATAAGCTCAATAATGGCATGCAATGCCAAGCTGCGGTTTCCAAAGCGAGCAAAGTCCTTTCTTGTATTAAGAGAGGTATGGACTCCAGAGACAGAGATATAATTTTGCCCCTGTACAAATCATTAGTAAGACCTCATCTGGAATATGCAGTTCAGTTTTGGGCACCAGTTCTCAAAAAGGATATCGGAGAACTGGAGAAAGTGCAGAGAAGGGCAACCAAACTGATAAGAGGCATGGAGGAGCTCAGCTATGAGGAAAGATTAGAATAACTAAATCTATTCACTCTTGAGAAGAGGAGAATAAGGGGGGATATGATCAACATGTACAAATATATAAGAGGTCCATACAGTGAACTTGGTGTTGAGTTATTCACTTTACGGTCAACACTGAGGACAAGGGGGCACTCTTTACGTCTAGAGGAAAAGAGATTTCACCTCCAAATACGGAAAGGTTTTTTCACAGTAAGAGCTGTGAAAATGTGGAACAGACTCCCTCCAGACGTGGTTCTGGCCAGCTCACTAGATTGCTTTAAGAAAGGCCTGGATACTTTCCTAAATGTACATAAAATAACCGAGTACTAAGATTTGTAGGTAAAGTTGATCCAGGGTAAATCCGATTGCCTCTCGGGGGATCAGGAAGGAATTTTTTCCCCTGCTGTAGCAAATTGGATCATGATCTACTGGGGTTTTTTGCCTTCCTCTGGATCAACTGTGGGTATGGAGTTGGGTGTATAGGATTGTACTGTGTTTTTTATTTTGTTTTTTTATTTTTTGTGGTTGAACTGGATGGACTTGTGTCTTTTTTCAACCTGACTAACTATGTAACTATGTAATATACAGTATATGTAAAGCACTGAATAAATTGACGGTGCTAAATAAGCACCTACAATAAATAAATATGTTATGCAGTGTAATTAGAATTACCCCTTTTGTCTTTACGATTGGTGAAAAGGTGGTAGCCAGTTTCCAGACACTGCATCCCCATTTGGTCATAGCGCTTTAGTGTATGCTGCTTTTGGAACTGTTTATTCAAAATTCTAGCATGGTGGCAGACTTAACAATCGTATACAGGGCCGGATTAACAATGGGGCTGATGGAGCTGCAGCTCCAGGCCCCTTTCTCAAGATAGGCCCATTTGCCCAAAAAAAAAAAAAAAAAAAAAAAATTTTTTTTTTTTAAGATTTTTTTTTCCTAAGATCGAATTTGGGGGGTTGTAGCTCGATGACCAGAGGTCACAGAAACCCCACATTTGGGGGTAGGCATGGGAAGAGCTACCCCACAACTGGTTAAAATATGGGACGGCTATCATTTATGGTTCCGGAGATATGGGCCTGCTTGCACAGCCTGTCAGAAGCTACATTCAGAGCGGCCAATATAAATACAAGCTGACACACTACAGCAGACTGATAGGATCACAGTGCTTATAATAATTATTTGTATATTACTCATGGTAATTAACCCCTTGCCACCCAGGCCAATTCTGACACTTCTCTACTACATGTAAAAATCATCATTTGTTTTTTGCTAGAAAATTACTCTATGGTGGTCTTTGCACTTTTTATGTTGCAGGGTACAGAGCTGCACGATTCTGGCTAAAATGAGAATTGCAATTTTTTTGCTTAGAAGATAGATCACGATTCTCTCACGATTGTTGCGGCGTAACATCATCTTTCACATTAAAACAAAAAAAATGGGCTAACTTCACTGTTTTGTTTTTATGGTTTTTATTATTCATTGAAGTGGGAAAATGCAGTGTGACATAACATATTGCAGCAATAGCCATTGTATTCCCTAGAGTCTCTGCTAAAATATATATAATGTTTGGCAGTTCCAAGTAATTTTCTAGCAAATAATATTGCTTTCTAACTTAAGAAACAAGTGTTGGACTTTAAGTGGTTAAATAGTTACAATGTTAGTTAGTTACAATGTTTCATTTTGTTTACAAACTTCGCAGACTGCCCAGATTTGTTCTTTACACACAGAAGTGTATCCCTTTGATCTAAGAAGGAAGGTTAGTTACAATGTTTCCTGTTAAAAACTTGGCAGACTGCCCAGATATTTTCTTTTGACAGCTGAAAGTCTCTCCACTTGTTATATGAAAGAATCAGCAAACTCTGCATTGAAGATCATCAGGGGGGTTGAATCGAGATCACGATTTTTTTAACGATTAATTGTGCAGCTCTAGCAAGGTATTTGCGCAGCAATTTTTCAAACATGTTTTTTTGGAAAAAAATGTTTCATTCATTAAAAAAACAGTTAGTTAGTTAAGTTAGCACAATTTTTTTTGGTATCCTAAGCGATGCTTTACATTTTTTTAGGTTACATGTTTAGAGTTAGAGATGAGGTCTAATACTAGAATTATTGTTCTCGCTCTAACGATCGTGGCGTATGTAACCTGTGTGTATCTGGCTCTGATACTACCAGTGCCTACCCAGCCACTGACTAGTATCTCTCCCCAGCCTGTCCCCACACACCCTCTCACCTGCTGACCTGTGGATGGGGGAATCACTCCTGCAGTGTTATTGTGTTCTGCCAGTGAGTACAATAATCAGTGTTGCTAACTTTAGCTGGCATCACTGAGTGTTTTAAGAAAAAAAAACAGGCTGGTTGTACTCAAGTTGATTAATAGATTGACTTGTGTAAAACCAGCTAGCCCATACATAGATTGACTATGGCTGGTCTCTGCATAATTGGCGTAATTTCAATCCATGTATGACCCGCTTAACCACTACTCAGTCCCTAAATATCCTTCCACTCCTGTACATAGTGCCCACTGTCATACTCTCCACACTTCTCTCCTATACATAGTACCCACTGTCATACCCTAAACACTCCTCTCCTGTACATAGTGCCCACTGTCATACCCTCCACACTCCTCTCCTATACATAGCGCCCACTGTCATACCCTTCACACTCCTCTCCTGTACATAGTGCCTGCTGTCATACACTTCTCTCCTGTACTTAGTGCCCACTGTCGCACCCTCCACAATCCTCTCCTGTACATACTGCTCACTGTCATACCCTCCACACTCCTCTCCTATACAAAGTGCCCACTGTCATACCCTCCACACTCCTCTCCTATACATAGTGTTCACTGTCATACCCTCCACACTCCTCTCCTATACATAGAGCCCACTATCATACCATCTACATTCCTCTCCTGTACATACTGCCCACTGTCATACCCTCCACACTCCTCTCCTGTACATACTGCCCCATCATACCCTCCACACTTCTCTCTGGTATGTACTACCCTCTGTCATACCCCCTCACTCTTCCTGTACATACTGCCCATTGTCATACCCTTCACACTCCTCTCCTGTACATAGTGCTTTTTTCTGTACCCTTTGTACTCCTCTCCTGTACATAGTGCCCACTGTTAGACCCTCCACATTCCTCTCCCTCACCTGCACATACTTCCCACTTATATACCGTCCATACTCCTCCCCTATGTCGCTTACCCACAAAAACAGTTCTTTAAAATTATACTGAATATCCTCAATGTTACCAGCTCTAGAATGGACACACTTTTGTTAGTTCAACTAAAGGAAATATCAGTTCTCATATTTGTTCTGCCCCATTATTAGTACTCATTTAATTTTGTGATTACTACTATGATGTATAGAGGAACATCGGGGATCTCAGCTACTCTAAATATAGCACTTATATAAAAAAAGTGGCCCTGAAAATATTTTTTAAATGTTGGCAACTGTGCACTTAGGCACTGCCCAAGGGCCACCGTCCACCGGGTCAGTAGGGGGCCCCATGAGAGGCTCCTGGGATCCTGTGATAATAAAGCGGTAGTAAACTTTCCTGACATTACTACTTTTTAGAGGCCCTGGGGTAGGTTATGCCACAACGTACAAGTATGCACAGCATATTAGCACATTAGTGTACACTTCAATTTTCAGACTGAGCCCTCCAGTGCTGCGATGAATCAGGCGGGGCCTGGACACTTCCATCTTCACCCGGTCTTCCTTCTGGGTTCTGTGCCTTTGGTCACTTGCCTTGGCTGGGCTGCGTTCATGTCATTCCCACGCATTTATTTATTATTTATTACACCCCATTCACACCTCCGCGACAAAACGCCCGACGCCGGCCGCTCGTGCCGCTGGAGGGGAGAATTCCCATTGCTGTCTATGAGATGGTTCACATCTCATAGACGCCGTACACCTGCGGCATGAAAAAAAGTCCCGGACCCTTTTTTTCAGGCGGCATTGGCGTTCGGCCATACAAAGCAATAGGAAGGATTTGTAAAAAAAAAGTTACACTATTCGCGGCAAAATACGCCGCGTACGCGGCGTTACTTGTCGCGGAGGTGTGAATGCAACCTAAAAGGCCCCACCAAAATCCTCAGCACCAGGCCCATGATGGTCTTAATCTGGCCCTGATCGTATACTTGCATGAGACATGGTGACTGTGATTAGCAACAAGAGCTCTATAGAGAAAGAAATTTGGGACATCCATCCCATTTAAAGAGGACTTGATTTCCATCCAATCACTTTCTTGAGAATGATTTGATTGTGTGATTTGGACCAATAAGAGATTCCTCAATGATTCCAAATGGAGGAAACTGGTATACTAAAGCCAATAAATAGACATTTGGGGAGACCTTGACTGAATGCCAGAGAGGACTGAGGAGAGTGGTAATATTGGATGTGCTTGATTGCTAGATAGCTTGCCAGTTTATAATTGCCTGACTTTTGACTTTGGTTATCTAGGTACATCTTTCATATTGCAGAAGTTGTATTGCTTGATGGTATTGGTTCTTATTGCTGGTAATCTTTGTCTGTAATGCTTATTCGCAGTAGTGTTTTGTGCTGCCTTAAGCCTGACTAAACTTGTGCACCCCCTAATTTAGATATAACCCACCCCTTCCTGTCAAGGCCACACCCCTTTCTGTTTAAGACACCGCCCTAACATTTTCAAGTGGGGACCCTAGTTCTGAGGGCCTGTGGGGGGGGGGGGCAATGTATTCCCTCAATTTGCATAGAGTTCGTCTCACTTCCTGTCCTATGTTTGTGCCTGTATAGAGGTAATTCCTGACTATGGGGCAGGAAATTAAGGGAAGTTTCTGCAATGGGACAGGGATGGTAAAAATAAACTGACAGGGGCTATAACCCTCCTCTATACAAAATGAAAAAATGTGTTGCCTGTAGTTCTACTTTAAACACAAATTTCTGATAATTTTATGGAGAGGACTAAGAAGATATAACCATGCCAATGATGCAGCAGAAAACATATAGAACAGAGAGGAAGATTTGTGGTCCAGGATGATAAGAAAGTCAAAATTAGAAGCGGTGCCCCCCCCCCCCACAGTTGTGGAATGCCGCCCGCATACCAGAAGCAGTGCGGATGCTTTATGGGGGAGCTAGACTAATTTGCCTTTCAGCCCAATCTGCCCCATAAGACTGGCACTAAACTAACAGTGTAGCGCGAGTCGGTGGGGACTCTTTCTGTGCTGCCCCCCTGCAAAGTGCTGCCCTAGGCCTGGGCCTTGTTGGCCTAGGCCAGGATACAGCGTTGCTAATTCGTCCAAAGCATTGCTAAAATGTAATTGTCTGTAGCAAAGCTGTTTATGTTAAAAATCACACACATAGGTTGGACTTGATGGACCTCTGTCTTTTTTCAACCTCACCTACTATGTAACTACGTGACTATATATACACATATAATTTGCACATATATTTTTATATATATTTGATGTCTTTATATGGTACTATTTTTACATTATATTATACAATATAATCTTTTTCACCTACAGTTTGTGTTGTGTGTTTCATTGTTGACCTACCTCCAATAAACTGTGAGAAGTGCAAGTGGATTAATAATATTAATATTATGGATGTCCGTATTATTATTTGTTTAATCACCCCCCACACTTTTCTTACATAACTGATAAGCTAGGTATGAGAAGCTTGATAAAGATGAAATACAGTCGTAACTGTGGTATGTTGTATCATAGAATTTTCTGTATAGCCTGTTTTCAGATAAGTGTTTTTTGTTGAGTGCCGTTGCATTTTTTGCTTGGTTATTGGGAACCTCAGTGGCTGTTGTGGTCATTAGTTGGATGCATATCTGTGGATTCTTGTTGCTTTTGTTGCAGTGTTATGAAAATACCCAAGTGCTGCTATATAATTATAATTGAAATTATAACGATATCTGGAAAAGCTGCAACTATTCAATAGTGATCTAACACCAATAAATTAATAATGTAAAAAATAAGAGTGCGCTTATCCTTTATCAAATAACATACATAAAAAAAGGTGCACATGTGGTACTATGTAAAAATAATACCATATAAAGATATATAATAATAATATATGTGCAAATTATATGTGTATATATAGTTACATAGTTACATAGTAGGTGAGGTTGAAAAAAGACACAAGTCCATCAAGTCCAACCTATGTGTGTGATTATATGTCAGTATTACATTGTATATCCCTGTATGTTGTGGTCGTTCAGGTGCTTATGAGGAGTATTTAGATAAAGGCTTTGTAGCAGCTGTTAAGACAGACTCAGGCGTGGAAACAGAAAATATTTGTGACCGTGTAATGGAAAAATGGTGATACTGTAGCAGTGGCAGTTTGTGAGTTGATTGGGGGAGATACAGGCCTGGAGGAGTAGAGGAATATTTCAAGTCAAATGCTTGCCAGACTGCATACAGTATTCAGATGCCTTTTTCCTAGTAAGGAGTTCTATGAGTATAATACTCTGAGGGAGGAACTCATCACTACAAATCCTGTGGAGGGTTCTGGACGAATCACTGGCACGAGTACAGCTGTGCCTTGGTCTATGGAATACATACTTGGTGAGAGGTGCCATTGGGATATCCACTTCATCGGATAAAGCCCCTGCCTGGGTATTAGCCACAAGCGAACATAACTTGGAAATTAGCCACATGCAATAGTGTATTTCTTTTGGAAGGACACTATATTGTATTTGGACTCTGTTCACTTTTCACATCCGTGTTATTATATTAATTCACTGGCTATCCTATTAGGATAGCAATCCATATGTGGGTACATTTTTTCAATTTTATTATTTATATGAGTACAATTTATCACAATTTATGTTTCAGGGGAGGATCCGAGGGGGGGTAACATGGAAATTGCCCCCCCCGAGTTGCGGGTGAGCGGCAGGCCAGTCAGCGGGTGAGTGAGCGGACGGCTTAGCGGGCGGGTGAGCGGGCAGCACGGTGGACGAGTGAGTGAACGGGCGGGCGGCTCGGTGGGTGAGCAGGCGGGCCAGTCGACAGGTGAGCGGGCAGCTGGCCAATCAGCGGGCGGGTGGAACTTGTGGCAGGTGACATGGCAAGTGACAATCCGCAACGTGTGGCAGGTGACATGGCAAGTGACAATCCGCAACTTCTGGCAGGTGATATGGCAAGTGACAATCCACAACTTCTGGCAGGTGACGTGGCAAGTGACAATCCGCAACTTCTGGCAGGTGACGTGGCAAGTGACATGCTCAGGGCTCCCACTGATTCTGCATTATGGTAAGTTGAACTATTTCATTTTATATAACAATGTAATAATATAAATATTGCACTTCAATTATCCTGAGACCATAACAACCATGGTGCCAAGATGACTGAAGTGCCAACACCAGCCATTTCCGCGATAAATTGCCATCAAAAAAATATTTTCTGTCAGTGCCCCTCCCAAGACTAGACTCTAGACCACTCCCTGGTTTGAGTATTTACCATCTATATCCAATTACTGCGTATATCTCGCAGGAGAATTGCTGCTTTATTGGGATTTATATTTTTAGTGCAGTTTTTTCTTTTATACTATTACAGCTAAAGATCTCTCTGCTTCACAAAGTCATTAGCCAAGTAAAGAAGGACTGAGAAATGCCTTCTGGCAGAAGACATGTGAGGTGTCTTATAAACACGCTTCCTGTGAGTGGCAAGGATTTCATCCAGTGACTTAGGGGTTAAAATAATGGGGATAGTATAGTATAGATATATTATTTGAGATTAGGCAACTCTGTCTCAGTAAACCAAAACTGTATTTCTAGGTGTGCACCAATTTATAGAAGGACTCCTAAAGGCAATATAACAGGAAGACTGAAGATTAAATCTGGCAATTATGGACTCTATAGTGCTTCATAGTCATATCTTAACAGTTTCCATTTGCTTTGCATATCTTGGTGAAACGCTATTGAGACTGTGAAAATACATTGTTTTATCAATATGCCTTCAAGGGAACTGTTGTGAGGGCTCTCTAATCTAGGATGTGTTTATCCTCAAGGGGGAGATCCGTAAAAAATGGCATTGCCCGGAAAAATATAGATTTGCAGGACATACCGGTATATGAATTTGATATATTTTTATGGTATTATTATGAAAGGTGGGCCAAGAGTACTGTTTTTTCTTTATTAGTAGACTAAAGTCATATGTTATGCAATGTAAACAAGATTTCCCTTTATGACTTTAGGATTGGTAAAATGGTGGTTGCCAGCTTCCAAACACTGCATCTCTATTTTCTCAATAGGGCTTTAGTATGCTTATTTGGGAACTGTTTATCCAAAAGTATAAGGAGGTGGCAGACTTAACGAATGTATATTTGCATGAGACACAGTGACAGTTAATAGCAACAAGAGATCTAATGAGATAGGAATATCAGACAGACATCTCATTTAAAGAGGACTTGAGTTCCATACAATCACTTTCTTAAAGTGAAGGTTCCACCAAAAAAAAAAAAAAAATGTTACTCACCCTAAATAGCTGTTGCTATGCGGAAGTGCTGAATCTGCCTCTTCATCGTCCGCGGTGGATACTCTTCCTCCTCCTACACTGGGCATCTTCTTGTGAATGGGGCGTGCTGCATTCTGGGAACTGTGTGTGTCCCAGAAAGCAGCCAGCCCATTCACAAAGCGCCGCGCTGCTCGCGCATGCGCAGTAGGAAACGGGCAGTGAAGCCGTACGGCTTCACTGCCTGTTTCCCTTACTGTGGATGGCGGCGCTTGGAGCTGCCAGGATCGAGGATCGGCCTCGGCGGGGGCTGACATCGCTGGTGGCTAGGACAGGTAAGTGTCCTTATTAAAAGTCAGCAGCACCAGTGTTAGTAGCTGCTGACTTAAAATTTTTTTTTTTTTTTTAATGGAACCTCCTCTTTAAGAATGATTTGATTGTTCAGTTTGGAACAATCAGAGATTCTTTAATGATAGCGAATGGAGGGAACTGGTAAAATAATGCCAGGGAAGAGATACTTGGTGGGGACCTTGACTGAAGGCCAGAGAGGACTGAGTAGAGTAATAATAATGGATGTGCTTGCTAGCTGGATATCTTGCCAGTTTATGATTGCTTGACTTTTGTCTTTGGTTCTTTTGGTATGTCTTCCATGGTGCAGAGGTTGTATTGCTTGATGGTATTGAGTGTGTAGCGCCCCCCCCCCTTTTTAGTTAGTGGGGCGTTACGCTAAAGTTAGTGGGGAATGGGATATTTCGCTTGCTCCCATTCACTAATTGTTTGTGCTGGTGCCAGTTCAGAACTGCCTCTTGGGTCAGTCTGTGTGTCCAGGGGAGTGCTTCCACCCCTGGGCGACAGTTGGCGCTATAGGGGTTCTGACGGAACCATCCTTCCCCAGCAGCCAATTAGAGGAGTTCCCCTCTTTGGGCATGCTGGCGGGGGGTATATCTGGAGCACCAGACTTTTTTTCGAGTAGTCTGCGGGGCCCGAGTTCCAGGTGCGGCATCCACCTTTAGGGTGCGCGCATCCGCGGGCCCCATCCTCATGGCCAGTCGGGTTGAGGCTGTGCACCTCGCAGAGCCTTCCGTTGATGAAGAAAGGGACCCCAGCGGCTTGCTGGGTTCCAGATCCTAAGCTGGAGGCTGAACGGTGGGGGATTGGCTCGGGAGAACCTAAGTGCAGAGGTTGTCTGTGAGGCCTGGACGAACCACCGGGGATCCGATCACCGCGCTACGTGACAGGTATTTTTCTTTTGCTGTCAGTGGGTGATCCTGTAGAACAAAACTTACTGGGAGGATTCGCTATCCTTACACTTCAATTATACCAAGAAAATGTACTACGCCTGTGGCAGAGGCATTGTTTCCTCCCAGTGATCTGATTATTGCAAGCGACCCTTTGGCTGCCAGGTCCAAGTTAATTGCCTGTCCAAGGGGCACTTACCCACCCTGGCGAGGGTGGCGACGTTTGAATTATCTGAGCCGAGAGCAGGCTTGCTCTCTATGTTTTTGATATCCAAGGCCTGACGCTACAAGTCCTTCCTACTCATCAACCCTTTTTCCTATACTGTGTGTCATGTTGATGTTGGCCTTGTTGGCCCTGGAATAAAGCATTAAAAACTCACGCTACCTGCTGGACACTTTTTCTTTTATCCACACTCACAAGCATCACCATTAGACAGAAGAATTTGGTAACTTAATACGCCGATCCCAAATTAACCAGCGGCTCCTTCGGGGGTAGCGATACAGGTGTTATTGTTATTAATTTTGTCTATAATGGTTATGACTCTAAAGCATGGTAAGGTAAAGTAACATGTATTTGTCTGTTACAAAGCTTTTCATGTTAGCGGGTGTGGCAAGTGGGCGTGGGTAATAATATTGATATGATTTATTAGTGATTGTATTATTTGTTTATTCACCCCCCCCATTTCTTACACCGGAATCTGTTTAACACAGTTCTCTGGAGAGGATGCCCCTGTGCATGCAATGGCCGCGCCGCTCACAGCTGACCAATCATCACACTTAATTTTTTCCACTTTATTTATTGTACACCAGCACACTTTGCTTTGGATGGAAGATGTGCTTCTAAGTAAGGACACCATTACATTGACTATGTGATTTTAACAGTGCAATGCAATGCATACAATTAGTGATAACAGGTAGCATGGTGAGCTGTTGATTAGCACTCCATCTTTGCAGTATTGGACCTTGGGTTAATTTTACACCAGAATGCTTCTTAGATTTGCTTTGTCTGTTTTCTCCTGTGTTTCTGTGGATTTCGTTTGAATACTTCTGCTTCCATTAGTACTGAAAAACATACCAATGGGATCAACACCAGATTGATGTGTAGGCAGAAGAGGTATCCACTGTGGGAGCACCAGTTAGAGGGATTCATAGGCGTCTGCATCTGGTTCCTTGAAGGGTCTGCACTGGAGGAGAGCCAAGACCAGGGTGGTGTGACCGGATTTCGAGTTTTGTAATTTTTTGTGCACAGTTCTCTTATTTCTTCCGCTGTGACTGGCTTATTGTTTTCCTGCAAGTGTTTATAGCAGCACATCATTAGATACAAGCACCCCGTCTGTAGAAATACTAGTTATAGTTATTGTTTTGGGCTGATAAGCACATTGCAATAGAGATAAGGCAAGAAGCATAAAAGAGGTCAGGTGACCGAGTAAGCATTTAAGTATATATTTTTTTAAATGGCTGAAGCTTGCATACTGTAGATGAGCAATTCATTTGCAGAAAGTTGATCTGAGGGTCTGGAGGTCAACATTACTATATATAATGAATACTTTTATTCAGCAATGCAGCAAACAAACACTGTTTTTAATGCAGGATATTGTGTACAGAAAGTCTATAGCATAAACAAAAAATCTGTTCTTCCAAGCTACAAAATAAACTCAGATCAAGTCTGATCGACAATCCTGCTTGCCACTGCCTCACATACCCTTCCCCATCTGCTAAGACCTGTGGAAATGTGCATATTTTGCCAACATATACTGGATACATGGCAGTTTGTCAGCATTTCCATGCTGAGTCCCGACCTGTGTTCTTCATAACATTTATAATTTTGCACAACCAGGACTTGTGACCCCTGCACTGTTCTCTTTGCTCTGAGCCATCCAGTGTAGTGAAGAACGGTCTGTAATCAATCTAGTGCCTACTTTATGACTCATTTCCATTATTGAATAGTTTCTCTCAGCATGTGGTTATTTTTTGGCTGGACTGATTGTTAACCTGGCCTTAGGAATGGAATCCAAAAGTGTCTGGACCTTCTGTAAGTGGGAATCCGATTCAAGACTAAAACAACAACATTATCAGATATGCCAAAACATATTCTTTGTGGGGCTTAAGAATTTGGTTCATTATTTTAAATAAGCCCATGTGCCTATGTAAGCCAAAATAAGGGTCCATGTACTGGAACAGCCCATCTGGTGTCTCAAACGCTATATTTTCTGGCTGTTAAAGGAATATGCCAATACCCTTTAGTAAGACCAAGGGTTGTAATGTATCATGCTGAACCCAACCTTTCTATCAACTCATCCATCCCGGGCCTGGGATAAGAAGAACACTTGGATATTTCATTCAGTTTTCTGAGGTTATTGTAGAACCTCAGGCTACCATCATGCTTAGAGATAAGCACCATGGGACTTCACCATTTGCTCTTAGATTCCTCTTTGACCCCAAGGGCCAAATTCAAATTTTCTTCTGAAATAACTTTTCTCTAAGTTTCAGGTACTTGATAAGGTTTTCTCTTACTTTGACATGAGGCTGAGTCATGATGTGAAAGTAAATTATGATAGATCAACCAGGTAATTCTCAATGTTTTTCAAAAACCCACATACCTCTTGAATTTAAGTAGATGGGGGGGGGGGGGGATTTACTAAAACTGGTACACACAGAATCTGGTGCAGCTGTGTACAGTAACCAATTAGCTTCTAGGTTTTTTTTGTCAGGCCGGGATCACACTGGTATGACACGACAGTCGTACTACTGTGGATCCAACTTTGTCCTGCGACTTGAAGTCCGACATACGTCCAACTTCAATGAATGGGAATCCGAGTTTGATCCCGACAATGCAGGCACTTTGTATCTGGTATGAATATTTAGGGGGAACTGAGAACTCCACGCCGGAGCTGCCTTGATAAATTACTTTAAAAACCTGTGTACTGTGTTCTTATTTTGACACTTTTTTTTTAGGTGAATGGGTAGGGGTACAATGTACCCGATACTCATTCACATAGGGTGGTGGGGCCGGGGATCTGGGAGCCCCCTTGTTAAAGGAGGTTTGCAGATTCCAATAAGCCCCCTGCCCACAGACCCGCCAACCAATGGCCAAAGTTGTTGGAAAGAGGCCCTTGTCCTCATCAACGTGGGGACAAGGTGCTTTGGGGTTGGGGCACACCCCCCATGTTAAGGGCATGTTATGGTTCAGGAGGGGGGGGGCGCTCGCCCGTCCCCATCCCCTTTCCTGACCTGCCAGGCTGCGTGCTCAAATAAGGGTTTGGTATGGATTTTGGGGGGGGCCTCAAGCTGTTTTTTCTGAGTGGGGGTTCCCTGTAAAATCCATGCCAGACCAAAGGGCCTGGTATGTTCTTGGAGGGGGAACCCATGCCATTTTTATTTTTTAATTTGGCATGGAGTTCCCCTTCAAGATCATCAGAGCACAAGTCGCATGCCAAAGTCGGATCAGTAAAGACTGCGATCCGACTTTGATCCGACTTCAGTGATATTCAATGGGCTGAAGTGGGATCAAAGTTGGTAGTGCAGGGAGCATTTTTATTTTAATAGGGAAACACGTCATGCGACCATGAGATCCCAACTTCGGAGCGTTTGTCGTATCAGTGTGAATCTGGCCTTGAAGCTTAATTGAACAAGCTGAAGGTAAAAGCTGATTAGTTACTATGCACAGAAGCACCAGATTCTGTGTGCACCAGTTTTAGAAAATCTTCCCTAGGTTCTCTAACATCCCTTACCTTTGGTATATCTTTCACTGGTCATAGTTTAGGGTTGCTTTCTGCTGAAAGAGCCTCATGATCCTTCCAGGGTCTTATTACGTTTATATGGTATATTTGGAGGGGCTTTCTCATACTAGGCTGATACATCTGATAGTTGGCATCATTGACTTTTCCTCTGATCTTGGCACTTGGAGATTTAGGCCCTGATTCACAAAGGAGTTACGACGGCGTATCTCCAGATACGCCGTCGTAACTCTGAGTGTGAGGCGTCGCATCTCTGCGCCTGATTCATAGAATCAGATACGTCTCACTGTTGCCTAGATACGAGCGGCGTAAGTCTCTTACGCCGTCGTATCTTGGGGTGCATATTTACGCTGGCCGCTAGGGGCGCTTCCGTATATTTCTGCGTTGAATATGCAAATGAGCTAGATACGCCGATTCATGCACGTACGTGCGGCCGGCGTATCAAGATACGACATTTACGTAAGGCATCGGACCGGCGTAAAGTTACCCCTCATAAAGCAGGGGTAAGTCATGTTCGGTATGGACGTCAGAAACGTACAAACAGCATCGTATTTTACGTCGTTTGCGTAAGTCATCCGTGAATGGGGCTGAGCGTAGGTTACGTTCACGTCGACTAAGCATTGAGCGGGCGTAATTTACTTTGAAAATTCGACGTGATACTGAGCATGTGCGCGCATACGCCGTTCGTTCGTCCATGCATCTACATGGGGTCAAGCTTAATTTAAATACAACACGCCCACGACCTGCCTACTTTGAAATACGCGCGCTTACGCCGGCCCATTTACACTACGCCGCCGTAATACAGCACTTGCCTCTCTAAGTTGCGGCAGCGTAGCGTAAATAAGATACGCTACGTCCGCACATAGTTACTCCGCCCTACGTGAATCTGGGCCTTACTCTCTAAAGGAAACACTAAAAGCTAAGTCTTCTGGGTTAAAGGTTCTGATTTTAACAGATCAGCTATAAACTCAATGGGGTTAATTTACTAAAACTGAGTGCAAAATCTGGTGCAGATCTTCATAGAAACCAATCAGCTTGCAGGTTTTATTGTCAAAGCTTAACTAAACAAGCTGAAGTTAAAGCTGATTGGCTACCATGCACAGCTGCACCAGATTTTGCACTCTCCAGTTTTAGTAAATCAACCTCAATGTGTTCCCAACTTCCACCTGCCCTGACCTTGGATCTCCCCTTCTTGCTTATGATCACTGTGACAACGTGGAAACGTCTACTGTAAAATGTTCAAACTGGGAAAGTCCTGTGGAGGACTGTGGCAATTCCCTTATTGAAAGCATTATATTGTATATAGTAACAGGAAGTTCCAGTCTTTTTCTATCTTTATAAACCATGTTTTTTATGCATAACTTTCATGGTTTTATTAAACTGTTCTATCTGCCCATCAGTTTGGGTGTGTAGGCAAGTACAACAACAGCTGATGCAGCTCTTTGATTACTTTTGACATTAAAATGGTTTCCTTTGTTTCTCAAAATTGCTTTAGGAACAGCTCTTTCACAAATACCTTAGAGGGATGTTTTTGACAGGAATTGCTTCTGGGTACCAGGTGGCATAGTAAAGGACTACCAATATATGTTGGTGGAGATGGCCCCACCAGATCCATAGTAACTCTCAAAAAGGACCTCAATTATGGGCAAAGGTACCAGTGGACTTCAAAAAATGTGCTTGGCGTCCCTGCATTTGACACTTAGGACAATACTGTGTGACTGCTTTAGTTAATTCCAAACCAGAAGAACTGCTGCTCAGTGCTCAATACGTTCTTTAGTTTTTTCTACCCTATATGACCACCCAACACATTAGAATGAGCCAGATCCAACACCTTCATTGTGTAAGACTTGGAAACCGCTAGCTGCTCAACAACTTGGGCCTTGTACACACGACCGAGAATCTCGTCATAAAAGAAACGTTGTTTTCCTCGACAAGGTTCTTGTCAAGCTTGATGAGAATCTTGTCAAGCTTTCCTTGCATACACACTGTCAAGACAAAATCTCGTCGTTCTCAAACGCGGTGACGTACAACACGTATGACCGCACTATAAAGGGGAAGTTCGATTCACCCTTGGGGCTGCTTTTGCTAATCTCATGTTACTGCGTGTTAAGTAAAAGTTTGGTGAGAGACGATTCGCGCTTTTCAGTCTGTTACAGCGTGACGAATGTGCTATCTCCATTACGAACGCTACTTTTACCGAAGGTGCGCTCCCGTCTCATACTTTATTCTGAGCATGCGCGGGTTCCTAAGCATACACACGAACGTGTTTCTCGTCGTAAACCAGCCCAATGAGAAACACGACGAGGAAATTGAGACTTATTTTTGTTTTTTTAACCCCATTATGTTACTAAACATCTCAGGCCTGGGTTCACACCTCTGTTTTTTGGTGCTTTTTGCAGAAACACACTACAGTTCATTTACATGTTTTCCTATGGGACACATTAACATCTATGATTTTTTTTTCAGCTGCTGCGTATTTGGAAAGGGCAAGGACTTTTTAATCCAAACGGTGCGATTTTTTATTTATTTTTTGGTTCAATATGCTTCAATGGAGAAGCTGCAGAAAAGCATGTAATGTGTTTTTGCGGCAATTTGTGTTTTGTAATCTGCCCAACAACAAATTGGCCCAAAAATGTTTTAACCTCCCTGGCGGTATGATTCTGTCTGGAATTACGTACCAAAAGCGGTACAATTATTTTGCAAGGAAATTTGGTGATTTGTACTGTAGGCCTGTAATTTTTAGGAATAACTCACTTAAATCTGACCAAACAAGAATCTTGTAGGCATCCCGGGTATGACATTTTTTAAAAAAACAAAATTATAAATTATAATATAATAAATAATTATAAATAATTATAACAAATAATAATATAATTATAATAAAAATTATTCAATAATGTAATCAACTCAAAATCACTGAAATTTGCTCAGTTGCAGAATTGTCGCTGTCATTATTTATTTATTTTTATGACGAATTTCCCCACAAATCGCTATCGCACATTTCTGCAAGTGATTATAATTTATTATCGCTGTTTTCTAGCTGATCTAAAACCATTTTTGACATAAAGGGACACTTTTGGACAATCTACAGTTTGCAGGCAGAACGAACAGTTTTTATTATATAAAAGTACATGTAGGGCACTGGGCAGACCACTAGGGACAAGGGGGTGTGTATTTTTTTACATACAGTTCTGTAATCTATAAGATTACAGTATACTGTGTGTATTGTGTTTGTTTACTTTTTTGAATTTGGCGCCGTTCTCCGCCCCGTGCGTCGTAACGTCGCAGGGAACAGAGATCAGCGGCACACGGGGAGACTGTGAATCGAGCGAGGAGGACCCGCTCGCTCACACAGTGGGGTGGCATCGCTGGATCCAGGGACAAGGTAAGTAACTTGCCTGTGGATCCAGCGAGAAGGTAAGCCGCGCCGCTGCACACTCTGCACGTCCACCCCGAGCGTGACTCGGGGATACCGATCCTAACATTGAAAACCCACCCCGAGTCACGCTCGGGTTTACCGCTAAGGGGGTTAAAATGCTAATTTTTTTTTTTTTAAAGGCTATTATCCGATTAATCGATTAATCGAAACAATAATCGGCCAACTAATCAATTATGAAAATAATCGTTAGTTGCAGCCCTAAATCAGTCTACTGCTCGTGGGGTAGCTACTCACTCTCGTTGCTCTCTCAAAGATGCTAAGATGGCGTCAGCATCATCTTCCAGGGAAATTGTCTGTAACTTGCTTTGCAGCAGCTGGCAAGGTGTAAAAGTCAGCCCCTGCAATACCATCTGCCTCTCTAACAAGGCCTGTATCTGCTACAGTTAACTGTAACATCTGGTATGTCTGAAAAACAAAGTTTTCCCAACTTCATCATTAAAACAACGTTGCCCACACACCATCGTTTTTAAAAAATGATCTAGCAAAGCGTGGTGACGTACAACACGTACGACGGCACTTTAAAGGGGAAGTTCCATTCGCCTTTGGGCTGCTTTAGCTGATTCTGTGTTAGTAAAAGACGATTTGCGCTTTTTTGTCTGTTACAGCGTGAAAAACGACATAGTTTAAAACGACATTAAAAAAATGCAGCATGTTCGATCATTTTAAATGACGTTTTTTAAAAACGTTTTCTTCATGCTGAAAAATGATCGCGTGTACGCGGCATGAGAACCGAGATGTAAGAGCTTTAGGCACAACTAGTTACTATAAATCCTTATGCCATAGTAGAGCATCTTGTCCTGGCATTGAATGGGTTTATTGTCTACAGACCAATCTCGTCCAAGAGTGTGTTTGTGTTTGTAGGAAGGACTTCAGATTTTAAGGAGCCAGTTACTTATAGGAATGATGTAATGGTCTCTATAACGTGGGCAAATATGTAAACTTGTGAATAGATCAATTCAACTTCATACCACATACCTTCAGTGAGAGAGAAGAGCTAATTTTTTGGTAGAGTCAGCAAACATCAAATCTTTCCCACGTGCAGAACTGAACAATTTGCATTGCTTTTTCTATAATCAACAAAGGGAAACAAATTCAGAAATGTGTATGAAGAAGATATTGTAATTTTTCTTGGTAACATGGGTGCAAGCAATTTTAATAGAATGATATTAGAAGTACTTCACTAGAAGTTTTAACCACTAATAGAATATTCAAGCAGTGCTGCTATTACTAAGGCCTCATTCATATGGGGAGTATCAATTTGTACCCGTGTGAAGGCTGTGTTTACCCACATGAGGATGTACAGGTGTTATGTGCATCCCCGTGCAGGGTAGTCTCATTGCTGTCGATTGGCATGTAGTGGCTGCACATACATGGTCACCCCTGCTTGCTCATCTCCTGGTGGGGCGATCCTGAGGAAAACAACCTGGTACTATCATGCAGCAAAACCCATCTCCATCATCTGGAGAACACCAGTTAGTGCTTAGATTTTGCACCTCGGGTGAGCTTGTGTCATCCATCAAGGTGACCTACTGTGGCACTTATCCAACTGGTCGGCGTGAGTCTTCCTGTTTCTATAGCTACTGGCCTCCGAGTCTGACCCCTGACTGTGACAGAACTTTTCCTTTGCACAATAAACAGCAGATTTACAATTTTACACTATGGGGTTCTTGCACTTGCTTAAAAATGGTGCAATTGCCTTGGTTAAGATCACAGTGGTAAATCAATCCTCGATAACCATTCCAGAGTTTTCCTGACCACTTTAAAAGCCTAATTAACCTCTTATAATGTGGGGGTTCTGTAAAATCTGTACTTTTATGGTCATGTTTGGGCTGATTTATGGACTTTTGTTTTTTATAAATTGTTGTCATTACACTGGTGATTTCACATTATTTTCCTTTCATTCAACTTATATTCATTTGCGTGAACTGGAATCTTTACCTTTAAAGGTACAGTGAAACATTTTTGTGTTCATATTTGTGTGGTTATCTTGTATGTAGGTACTTGTGAGTGCAGCTGTATGGAAATGTATACACGTTTTATATTTAATTTGCACTTTGTCCAGTTTTTTGTAGGCAAAGAGTTTTTCACATGGGCTAAATTACACATGTACAATTCATTTGAAGACCAAGCACTAATTATTGACTGATGAGTGCAGTCCTTGAACGATGAGATGTTCCATGTGAAGATGAGAGGAGCGTGTCTTTTTATCAGTTTTGTGAGTACAATATATATTTTTTTTTTACCAATTTTTATTTTTTTATTTTTTAGGATCTTGCACTATGCTAGTGCACTCTCTGTTTCACAGTTATTCTGAGGATGCCACAGTCTAGAGAGAGCTGCAAGGAAATTGATGTTTTTTCTACTATATTACAGTATATTGATAATTTGAACTTTGGCCGAGATACACTTGTAGATTTCTTTGCTACTCAGTTCTTAGATTCATTTATTATCAGTATAGGAACCATGATAAACTGAATTTCAACCTATAAAGCAAACTGTGAAAATAGGACAAAAATGTAGCGCTCATGAGATCAGTACCCAAGTACCAATCACTAAGACCCCATTCACACCTGACCGTTATGTAGCTTGAAGCCTGAAGCTACAAAACACTGGAGGGGAAAAAATCTATTATTCTCTATGAAGATGGTTTACATCTCCACTCCAAAACACCTGAAGCCAGAAGCTCCAAAACGCCTGAAGCTCAAACAAGTTCTGGGACGTTTTTTTTAGGCAGATTTGGGCTTTTTACAGTTTTTTACATTGGTGACCTTTTGACTTGTGCAAAATCGCGGCAAAACGCTATGCTCAGGTGTGAATGGGGCCTTAAAGGGGAGTTCCACCCACAATTTCACTTTTTAAATATAAATACCCCTGTAATACACAAGCTTAATGTATTCTAGTAAAGTTAGTCTGTAAACTAAGGTCCGTTTTGTTAGGTTGTTACAGCATTTAGATAGTTTATAATCTAGAAATAGACCGTGGCCATCTTAAGTGTGGGCATCATGAAGCCAGACTGTATGACTTCCTGGATTTCAGCTTTGCATATCTCGCACATGCTCAGTGCACATGCAATGTAATAGGTTTCAGTCAGGTTTGCAAGGACTACTGGGAAACATGATTCCTATCCCAGAAACCCTTGCAAATAGCCTAGGCAAATAAGGAGGAGGAAGTAATGAAGGACTACAAAATAAAGGTATTTACAAGCAACAAATTAAATAAAAATTGTCCATTCTGAACACTATGAGATTAGAGCATGCAGCACAGACAAACATAAAAAAATGGGTGGAACTCCACTTTAATAACTGTAAACAAATCACTAGTGATAAAACTAATATATATATATATATATATATATATATATATATATATATATATATATATATATATATATATAGTCCCACGTGACATGTGGCTAATTAATAAATAAATTAATAGTCCATAAAGTGAAGTGATATTCAAACAAGATTCAATCTTCTTAAAATCTTCCACCACACCGCCGTGCTTGTGACACCACCCCTCTGGAATCGCACTCACCAGCTAAAATTGCCCCCCACTCTCGTGTTCGGCTCAAGAGCTTGTTAATTGGAACTCCAAAGGGTTAAACGACCATCCACTGTGTGTTTCAACTCAGGACAAAACGACCATCCAATATACCACTGTGTTTCAACTCAGGGTTTATCCACACATGTAAATAAGAAAATGTGCTCCTATAGTGTAAAATAATAACGACCAATTTAGTAAAATCCACACAAACACTTCACTCATTGCACACACATGACGAACTTTAAAAATCAGCCTTGAAAAATCACAGCAAATATGTGTATATGATGGCTCTGGAGTTTTTTGCGGTCACAGCGGACCCGAGATATGCGCTTAATCAAGGTCTCTCACCCCCTCCTGGATCCCAGACCGTGCTGAGAAGCACGGGATACGATCAGCAGAGCCATCATATACACATGTTTGCTGTGATTTTTCAAGGCTGGTTTTTAAAGGTCGTCATGTGTGTGCAATGATTGAAGTGTTAGTATGGATTTTAATAAATTGGTCGTTATAATTTTACACTATTGGAGCACTTTTTCTTATTTACATGTGTGGATTTTAATAAATTGGTGGTTATAATTTTACACTATTGGAGCACTTTTTCTTATTTACATGTGTGGATAAACCCTCAGTTGAAACACAGTTGTATATTGGATGGTCGTTTTGTCCAGAGTTGAAACACAAACTGAATGGTCGTTTAACCCTCTGGAGTTCCAATTAACAAGCTTTTGAGCCGAACACGAGAGTGGGAGGCAATTTTAGCTGGTAAGTGCGATTCCAGAGGGGTGATGTCACAAGCACGGCGGGGTGGTGGAAGATTTTAAGAAGATTGAATTTTGTTTGAATATCACTTCACTTTATGGACTATACATTTATTTATTAATTAGCCACATGTCACGTGGGATTATATATATATATATATATATATATATATATATATATATATATATATATATATATATTAGTTTTATCACTAGTGATTTCTTTACAGTTATTTAATGATTGGTACTTGGGTACTGATCTCATGAGCGCTACATTTTTGTCCTATTTTCACAGTTTGATTTATAGGTTGAAATTCAGTTTATCATCATTATTATTTTTTAGGTGGCAGCTTTTATTTCAATTTTTTTTCTTTGGCGCAGTGGTGGTACAGGATATTAGGGGCGGTTTCATATCTTTATACCAACAGTTCATTATAGGAACCATGCTTTTACCTGAGCCTCCATGAGAAAGGTATTGATGTCCTCAGTCTTGTCACCGATTTTTCTGGTCACCACTGCACCTGCTGGAAATCATATGAAAAACTGCATATTAAATACAATTCTCTATAGCACTCGTTTTTTTTTCTGCATAAATATATTTATATATTTGTCTGAATAAACCCTCTGTTCATAAAAGTCATTCAGAATTGAATTGTCATTTTTTGTATGCAGTTTAGAGAATAACCACACTGCATCTGAGGTCTGAGATCTTTTGCGTACTACTTAAAGTGATATTAAAGGTAATTTTTTTTTTAAAATAAATATTTTATACTTATCTGCTCTGTGCTATGGTTTTGCACAGAACAGCCCTGATCCTGTTGTTCTTGGGTCCCCCACTGGCGCTCCTGGCCCCTTCCCCAAGTGCCCCCATAGCAAGTGGCTTGCTATGGGGCACTCATGCGTGCTTGCTTCTGAGCCCCACTCTGTGTGTCCATAAGATACACAGGACAGAAATCAGGCCCTCCCCTGGCTCCATTCCCACTAGCTCTGATTGGCATAAATGAATAAAAGCTAACTATTGTAAGTATCCCTGTCAGAGTTCAAGGTTTATTTCAACCCTCCAACTGACACTTTTGCTGGACAGTTTGGGCCAGATTCACAAAAGGGATACGACGGCGTTTCTCCTGATACGCCGTCGTATCCCTGTTTCTATCTATGCGACTGATTCATAGAATCAGTTACGCATAGATATCCCTAAGATCCGACAGGTGTAATAGTTTTACACTGTCGGATCTTAGGATGCAGTACCGCGGCCACCGCTGGGGGGAGTTTGCGTCGTAAACCAGCGTTGGGTATGCAAATTAGGAGTTACGGCGATCCACAAAGCTTTTTCCCGTCGTTACGTCGTCGCGAGTGTTAGATTTCCGTCGCAAAGATAGGGCACCTTTAACATGGTGTAAAAGTACTCCACCATGTTAAAGTATGCCTGTCTTTCCCGCGTCGCTTTTGAATTTTTTCTTTTATTTTTTCCGGCGTAAATCTTTTTTCACGTCGCGATTCACAAAACGTCGGCGCATCGTAATTTCGCGCAAAGCACGACGGGAGCATGCGCAGTACGTCCGGCGCGGGAGCGCGCCTAATTTAAATGGTACTCGCCCCATTCTATTTGGCCCGCCTTGCGCCGGACGCATTTACGATACACCGCCGCAAGTTTCCAGGTAAGTGCTTTGTGGATCGAGCACTAAACCTGAAAACTTACGGCCGTGTAACTTAAATGGCTTACGTTTCCCCGGCGCAATTGTACGTGAATCTGGCCCTGTGTTCTGGTAATGGAAGCTGAAAAATACCAGCCTTACTAGCAGTATCAACAGTGCAAATTAGAGGAACAAAAGCCTAAAAAAGAAAACAAATGCAGCCACCACTTCTACGAATTGGTAAACTGCAAAACAATACATTTTTGTTCCTGTGTTTAATACTGCTTTAACAGCATGTTGGTATCCAAAACAAGAATAAGCTTTAAACAGGACACTTCCAAAAATGCACTATACATCCATGAATAGAATTAATAAGAATAAAATATCTCCAATCACTAGATTTATTCACACACATAGTTTATGGTCGTTACCCTCTGACTGAGAGAGATGTGGATCACATAAACACGCGACAAGACTTACAACATAAATAGACCTGAAGTGTGCCTTGGTGGTCTGGTCAGTATGCCAAGAAAAGGGGGCATACCCAAGTTAAGTAATGGGTAGTTAATTGAAGAAGGATATGCTGAGAAGTGCCCTGAAAAAGGGAAGGGCGGGAGGGTGTCGAATGCGATTGAATGCGCAGACTCACGGACATGAGGTGAGCTGGGAAGAGTCGGCCCAGTGACGTGTAGTACTGCACACTGAACCGACAAAGAGCATGTGTGAGTGGGCTGCTTAAATACCCTCCGGGCTCCTCCCATAAACTCAGGCCACCATACTGGCCTTCTTATATGTAAAAAGCTATGTTCTTCTAAGGTCCAACCAGTATTGTTATGTAAATTGTTTAAATATGCATTAATATTTGCAGTTCAATTCATAACTGATTTATTTTTATGAAGGTAAGTCAAACATTGGACAGAGCCGAGGAGTGGCTGTGTATGTGATATACTTGGATTTTGCAAAAGCATTTAACACAGTTTCCCACACATGGCTAATGTGTAAGGTAAAGTCTATAGATGGATAGAAAACTGGCTAAAAAACAAACGAATTCAGAGAGTAATGGTTAAGGGTTAGTAAAGGAAAAAAATAAATGTCTTTAAAATAACAAACATGTTATACTTACCTCCACTGTGCTGTTTGTTTTGCACAGAGTGCCCCGGATCCGTGTCTTCTGGGGTCCCTCGGCGGCTGTCTCTGGTCCTCCCCGCAAGTACTGGCCAAAGTCATGCGAGAAAGCTCGCATGGTGGTGAGCAATTGTGGGCACGCTCCCGTGATACAGCAAGCGGCCATAGCCGCTCACTGTATCACTCGGCCCCGCTTCACTGGATGTGATTGACAGCAGCGCTAGCCAATCAGCAGCCAGGCTGAGCAGCGAAGAGGATCTTGGGACCGAGCGCGGGACTTTCGAGGGGTCAGGTAAGTATAACGGGGGCTCGGGGGGGGAGGGGGGCGGCAGCATCAGATGTTTTTAACCTTAATGCATAGATTGCATTAAGGTGAATTTTTTGTTTACTTTACAACTCCTTTAATGATTTTTACTCTGAATGGTCTAAGGTTAAGGTGCTGGGACCCTTACTTTTTAAAATCTTTATAAATGATATCGGGTCTGGGATTAAAAGTATAATTTCAGGATTTGCAGATGACACCAAGCTATGCAGTGGAATAACGTCCTTACAGAATGTCTCCAACTTACAAGTCGACCTCAACGTTTCATTGACCAACTGTGTGGCAAATGAGGTTAAATGTTCATAAATGTAAAGTTATGCACATGGGGGCTAAGAATATGCATGCATCATACATACTAGGGGGGGGGGGTATAACTGGGGGAATCCATAGTGGAGAAGGATCTGGGAGTTTTGGTAGATCATAAGCTTAAAAACGGCATGCATTCCAAAGCAAGCAACGCTCGTTCTTGTATTAAGAGAGGTATGGACTCCAGAGAGAGAGATATCATTTTGCCCCGGTAAAAATATTTGGTAAGACCTCATCCTGAATATGCAGTTCAGTTTTTGAGCACCAGTTTTCAAAAAGGATATTGGGGAAATGTAGAAAGTGTAGAGAAGGGCAACCAAACCGATAAGAGGCATGGAGGAGCTCAGCTATGAAGAAACATTAGAGGAACTGAATTTATTCTCTCTTGAGAGGGGGAGATTAAGGGGGGGGGGGATATGATCCACATGTACAAATACATAAGAGGTTCATTTAGTGAACTTGGTGTTGAGTTATTCACTTTAAGGTCATCACAGAGAACAAGGGGGCACTCTTTACATCTAGAGGAAAAAAGATTGTATCACCAATTACAGAAGGGTTTCTTCACAGTAAGAGCTGTGAAAATGTGGAACAGACTCCCTCCAGAGGTGGTTCTGGCCAGCTCAGTAGATGGCTTTAAGAAAGGCCTGGATTCTTTCCTTAATGTACATAATATAACTGGGTACTGACATTTATATGTGAAGTTGATCCAGGGAAAATCGAATTGCCTCTCAGGGATCGGGATGGAATTTTTTCTCCTGCTGTAGCAAATGGGATCATGCTCTACTGGGGTTTTTCGCCTTACTCTGGATCAAATGTGGGTAAAGGATTGTGTCTATGGGATTTATGATTTTTTTTGTATTGGTTGAACTAGATGGACTTGTGTCTTTTTTAAACCTGAAAAACTATGTAACAATGGGGGTTATTTACTAAAGGGAAATCCACTTTGCACTACAAGTGCAAAATGCACTGAAAGTACACTTGGAAGTGTAGTGGCTGTAGATCCGAGGGGGACATGCAAGGGAAATAAAAAACAGCATTTTAGCTTGCACATGACTGGATGATACAATCAGCAGAACTTCCCCTCATTTCAGATCTACCCCTCAGATTTACAGTGACTGCACTTCCAAGTGCACTTTCAGTGCAATTTCAAGTGCACTTTGCACTTGTAGTTTTCACATGTAGTGCAACGTGGATTTGCCTTTCGTAAATAACCCCCACGATTCCATATAATTACAAGAGCTCTATGTGTTACTTAAATATACAAGTGGATGGAGGGAAATGAAAACACTACTAGGTTAGGGTGACCAGACATCCCCAGTTTCAGGGGACAGCTCTAAAAATGGACGCCAATTTTGTTTGGGAGCCACATCGCACGGCCGCGCAATTGTCAGTTAAAGCGACACAATGCCAAATCGCAAAAACTGGGCAGGTCCTTTACC